>NC_056728.1:173585524-173673024 GCF_019279795.1 Protopterus annectens | reverse complement strand
GCTGACAGGGAAAGCTATGGCATCTGCAGCTATTTTAGATATTCAGCTGGAAGACCATTGGCAGAAGGGGAGCATGGCTTTAATTTAGAGAGCAGGTAGGTACAGGTTGGTGATAAAAGGCTACATGGCTAGGGTGTTGTTAGAGTTGCAGTGTTTAGTAGGGGAACTGAGATTTGCAAGTGTGTCAGTGAGTTTATTATTTTTGTTACAGTTGGTAGATTTGCAAGTTTGTTGAGATAGGCTGTTAACAAGCTTTTGGATAGTATCGATAAAATTAAAGTTGAAAGTTTTGGCAATATCTTGTGGGGTTTTTTTTCAGGACAGGGTGTAGTGTTATGCTGAGTTCCTGGATTAAGAAGATAGAAAACTGTCTTCCAGAACATTTTGGGGTTGTTTTGTTGGGTAGAGAGCTTAAAGGAGAAATATTTTATTTTTTTTTTGCCATTGATGACAAGCTTTTTGGCAGAGTTGTGAAGTTGCTTATATTTGAGTTCATTTTGAAGGGTTTTATTTCTGTGCCATTTTTTCCAGGCTTTATCCCTGGAAGTAAGTAGTTGTTTAGTTTGTTTTGTAAGCCAAGGGGCATGGTTAATCTTAGTTCTTTTAGTACATGTAGGGGCATGACTATTTAGAGTGTCAAGAAAGACTTTGTTAAAGTAGTCAACTGAGTTGTCTAAGGGGAGTATTTTGGTGGGGTACCAGTTATGGGTTTTTAGAGTGTCTAAAAATATCTGTTGATTGATGTGCAGAAGATTTCTAGTTGTTCTTAGAGAGTGTGATTTACCTTCATGCATTTGGGATCTATGGGTATAAGCAGGGAGATGTTCATTAAAGGTATTAGGAAGGGCTCCGGCCTTGTTATATTTTTTAGAGTGTGAGACCAGTATCCTCTCTATGGTTGATTCAGTATGTTTATTCACGATGTGTGTGGGTTCTGTGATGAGTTGAGTAAACTTATGCAAATTAATACCATTGGAAGGAGAGCTGGAGATGAGAGATTGCCAATTTATACTGGTATCACCAAGAATGATGGTTTTGTTACCAATGTTTAGTGTTGACCAGGATAACAGGTCTTCCAGACTAGGTATATTTTGACCTGGAGGAATATAGAATACAACAATACATAACTGTTTTCTACTAATTAAGTGAAGATTTGCTAGTAGTAATTCAATGTTTCCAAAACCAAGAATGGGTTTAGAGAGAGGAGTAATAGCTAAAGTATCATGGTATATTAATGCAATGCCTCCACCTTTTTTGTGGAGTCTATCATTTCTAAGAATTTTATATCCAGGGGAGGTATTTCAGTGTTGGATATGTGTGGTGTTAACCAGGTTTCTGTGACTGCTACAATATCTGTGTAGTACTGAGTTAGCCAGGCATGGAATACTGTGGTTTTGTTACAAATGCTACACATATTGATTTTGTTATGCATAGGTTTTTGGCAGTAGAAGAGAGGTTATAGGATGAGCAGTTTATAGGACCTGGATTGGGGTGAATGTCACCACACTGGCAGGGGTCCAGATAATGATGAGTAAGGATTGACAGGTGTAGGGGTAAAGAGAGAGGTCTGAGGGTTGGTAGCATGTTAACTTCAGTTTGATGATGATGACAGTGAATTTTAACTTTGTTAGGTGACAGTACTGCAGTTGAGTAGGAAACATGAGATGTTGGAGAAACTGTTAGTGTAAGAGGGGGAGTTATAGTGAGTGTGGGAGATATTGTAGGTGGGGAGTTGAATATAGTTTGGAAAGAGGTGGTGTGGGAGAGCAAAAGAAGAGTGGTGGTGAGGGTGATTAGAGCAGAATAGAGCTTTAAGCAATAGAACATGTTGAGAAATGATAGTGCTACCCAAGAGTAAGGACGAGTAGGAGGAAGGGTGTGAAATGGAGAGGAGTTAAAAGGGAGGGTAAAATGGAATGGTATGTAAAGGACAGTGATTCGGGTGGAGATAATGGGAGGAAACTGGTGATAGAGCAAGGGTTGCTATTGGCAGGTACAGAGGAAAGGGAGAGGCTAGCAGAAGGAAGAAATGTAACTGAAGTGGGGGTGGGTGGGAATGAGGTTAGGGTAGAGGAGTGGCGTGAGCCTGGAGCGAAGCAGAGGACGAATGGAGTGGGTTGCGCCCGGTCCCAAATAAAGGTGGAACGTAGTTGAAGAAAAACTATCTCCAAATTAGTGACAAGGTAAGTGAGAAAAAAAGTGTAAAAAATGACCAAAGGCAACTATAATGTAAGTTAGGTTGGGGGGGATAGAAGCCGGGGTACTGAGATCAACCTAGAGAAGAGGGAGAAATCAGTAATACAGTGTATTAGTTCTATGGCGATTGTCTCAAGGAGGAGCAAAGACTTAAAACTATGGTCTAAGATGGATAACATGGGGGAAATTGTAAGATAAAGTAGTTGAGGGCTGGCAAGACATATACGGTACTTTTGAGATGAGTAGGAAATAATGGTGAAGAGACAAACTAATACTCAGTGAGGATGGGCAGAAAGGATAGACTAAGATATGTTACAAGTGGCCGAGAGTATCTCCAGCAGGGTGTTCCCAACAATATTACCAACTGGAGGTGGATGGATGTTTAACAGCTGTTTTACAAGACAGGTACATTACTTTTAAAATAATTGAAATAAAACACTACTGTGAGATATAAAGTCCCCGAAGTATGATGGATAACCCATTCCATTGGAGACAGGCCAAAAACCTTCAGGAGGGGTTGACTTCAAGTACAGGGTTAAGGTTAGGGGGAATTAGAAAGAGATTTAAAGAGACTGAGGGTAAAATAAACACCTGTATGAAACAAAGGTGCCTAGAAGCATAAGTACAGGGTAAAGCACTATGTATTTCTAAGACAAAATCACAATGTGCACTGAAATACCATGTTTTACAGATAAAAATAAAGCAGTACTGGAACATGACAACACACATTAACCGTTTAAACACTGTGAAATACTGAAAACAGAGACTCTAGTACAATATAGGTAAATAAAACATCAGTGGGTGAAACGACAGATATGGCCTGTGAAGGCTGCCAGCCCAGCTAGCTGGAATTGTGTAAATAATTCTATGTTATTTGTGAATAGTAATATGATTTGTATGCTTGTCTTACAAATGTAAGAAAACTATATGTTATGTGTATATTAAACTACTGGTGTGTTGAACTGTATGTTCTATACTGAGCTTCAAGAATGTAACCACAGTGTACCCTGCTGGAAAAGAGAAAAAAATGTGTATAAACTATATGCCTATGTAAATGTGTGTTTTCTTAGTAGTAGCTGGAACATACAGAGTTAACTTGCAAACTCTGAGAAAATAAGTGAAGAGTTTTACGATGTGTTATAAAGTTAGCTAATACAGCAAAAAGACAGGATGTCTACAGCTAGAAATTATTTATGTTATCTGGAAACAGTTATAATTACAGGTTTCCAAGGTAAAAGTGTTTAACAGTTTTATGATTTCCAGTTTTAGGCAAAACTTCAGAGAGATACGTATTTTTTTAACACAGCGGTGTTATATTTTAAGTTCATGTTAGACTGGAAACTAAAGGCAGAGGTGACATGACAAGAATGATGTAAACTGAGATAACCCAGCAGAAATGTGTGATAGTAATTTAAAAAATATCTCAGAGAGAAAGTGTGCACTTTGTATCTAGTCTTGGATCTGAACACATCCACCTTCAGCACTTCTCATCTGCATTTGCCTTACTCTGTAAGTAAGAATTAAATCATAGTATCTCTCTTAGAGGTAGATAGGAAATTAGTAAGTTGCCTTCTGTGTGGAGTCTGTATGTCCTCCCCGCGGTTGGGTAGCATTCGAAAGACATGCGTGCATAAATGGGCATGCCTTTGTTGAAGGTTGGGCGTCAAGCTGGCACCTCAGTGTTTCGTAAAAATCTACTTCCAATCATTAGCGGACTGGATTTCCGCTGTGGCGACCCCTTACCGGGAAAAAGCTGAAAGGCAAACAAGTTTAGATGTTTTCTGTATTTATGTGAAACTGTCCTGCAATGTTGTTTTAAAATATTGACTGTGATTCTGAACTCTGTTGTCACTATGTTGAGTTATTGAGTATTGTCTTGTGCTTTTATTATTTATTATTAAATATATTTAAACCTTTTAATTGTGGCTGGTTTGTTTAGAGATATTAAAGTTCTTAGAGTTCTTGCATATGTATTTGGGGACATTGTACAGGCCACGCTTAAATAGCCTTAAAGTCTCGGACACACTTACCATTTGGATAATAGTAACATTACACAGTAGAATTGGTCACCCTTTGGGAAGGGCCTTAAAGTAGCTGATAAAGGGTGGTTGGTGGCAGTGATTTCTACCTTATAGTTGTGTGTGTGTGTGTGTGTGTGTGTGTGTGTGTGTGTGTGTGTGTGTGTGTGTGTGTGTGTGTGTGTGTGTGTCAGCTACTTGGGCAGGAACACAAATCACTGGTTGGACAGAGGGGGTGCTGGAGGCTTTGGCTTGAACACTTGGTTGAGATCTTATACCTATAGCTATGCCAGTGGGGAGTCTTACTGGGGATCTGGAGAGAGATGGGGAAACCAGCCCCAGACAGACTGTGATCTCTGTGTGTCCTTAAGGCAAATTGTACTTTACTGTGTGTGTACTTATCATCCCCCAATGTGCACATCCCTCACTGGTGTTGGTGGTGAGGACTGAGGCTCCTTGATTACTGAATCAGTGCAGGGGTGTCACATGGCCGTTAATGAAATTATGCATTTTAAAGCAGTACTTGAAAATGTGACAACACAAGTTAAATGTTTAAACACTGTAAATATGCTGAAAAACAGAGAAACTATTACATTACAGATAATTAAACATCAGGGGCTAAAACAACAGATTTGGCCGTTAATGAAATAATGCATTTAAAGCAGTACTTGAAATGCGACAATACAAACTATAAGTTTAAATGCTGTAAATATGCGGAATACAGATAATCTATTACACTGCAGGTAATAAATCAATAGGGGCTAAAATGGCAAATAGGGCCATTAAAGTAAATACGCATACAGTCTGAACTGAGAGAAATGCACTTTCCCTAAAACAAACAGATTTAAAACTAATATGACCAAGCTAGAAATAGGCTTCAATAGTGGAATAGCTAATGAGTCACAAACAGCAGATAAAAAGCTAGTGCTGAGTGAGTCATACAACAAATAAAGCATGAGTCATTAAGAAATGTAGAACTACAAAAAGCAATATTAGTAAAATTAAGTACAAACAATGCTAATGTCTACAACTATTCAACTATAAAGCTGTAAAGCTTCATGATTCAACACTTGACAAAAGGAATAAAAATGGCAGAGATGCAGTACAATATCAGATGCATTAAATTCCTAGTACTTCCATTATAATACAATATAAAAACAAAACATAAAGAGACATACTCGTGAGCACGCTGCTGGGAGAATGCTCAGTATGCGAAATAGGTAGGTTTTTAAAAATGGCTCCAAAAGAATCCCAGGGGCTAAGTAAACTCTGGTGGGGGACATAAGTCATATGGTATAAGGAAGGGGCAGTCATCAGGAGGAAAGTATGATGTAATGCTCCATGGGCATGCACCCAGTCCCAAATAAAGGCAGAAATTAGCTGAAGAAAAAGAATCTCCAAATTAGTGACAAGGTAAGTGAGAAACAAAGTGTAAAAAATGGCCAAAGGTAGCTATAATGTAGACTAGGTGGAGGGGGTGGGGATAGAGGCTGGGATACTGAGAGCAACCTAGAGAAGAGGGAGAAATCAGTAATACAGTGTATTAGTTCTATGGTGATTGTCTTGAGGAGGAGCAAAGACATAAAAGTATGGTCTAAGATGGATAACCTGGAGAAATTGTAAGATAAAGTAGTTGAGGGCTGGCAAGACAAATACGGTACTTTTGAGATAAGTTGGGAAGAACGGGGAGAGACAAACTAATATTCAGTGGGGAGGGACAGAACAAATAGACTAAGACTGCATCAAAGTGCTTATTAGCATTTGTGGTGATCGCCACGTGGTTCAGAAACCTGAATATTAGCTGATAATGATGTCTTTCTTCATTATAGTTAATTTGTCTTTAAATTGTTGTTTTCCATAATCTGGTTCACTGACCCTTTTTGCTGCAGCAGTTATTGCTTTCAGATGTGCTTTTTCTGAATCTGCCCATCAGTGTCAGAAGTGAGATTTTGTTATTCTCCATGGAAACATTCTTTTTTACAGTTGATGCTACACACTAAAGTACCTCAGTTCTACTTAGTTTTCATAGTTTTATGATTTCCTAAAGGCATTTCCCTTTTCACATGAGTCAGCCTTCAGAGTAGTGAAGATCTATGTTTAAGTTCTTTATTCAACAAACTGCATCATTTCAACTTTATATGAAGTATAAAAATGCATACATAAGCTGCTATAATGAAATCAGAAAAAAAAATAATAATAAAAAGAGAAAAAAAAATGATCAGAAATATGCCTCTTAAGAGATTGCTATCTTCGCAATTCATTTATGTGGACCAAGACAAATAAGTCCTAAAACATAATGTCAGAAAAACTGTCAAAATAAACAAAATTATAACTTATTCCAATATCACCAAACAGCCAAGATAATCATTACACTTATTTGTGGTGTCCATTGGAACTAGTGAGTTTGGACTCCCCAAAACTTAATAGTTTCATAGGTTCATAGGTAGGTACTAGGCTATCAGCCCTGGGGCCTATACAAGCCTAGCCAAAAAGGTACCCTGGCTTTCGTCACCCAAGAAAATTATTTTCCTGTGCCCCTGTCAAGCAGATCAAAAAACAAAAAGCCAGCATAACATGACCCAATGAAAAATAGATAATTTATTATAAAGGACAGCAAAAATGGCACAGACCGGTTTCGGCTGGTACTCTATACACAACCTTCTTCAGTGTGAAATAAGCACAATCAGAGCTGTCATTAAATACACTACACACAATGGTGATTGGTTAAAGCTACAATTTGTCATTCAATCCAGGTGGGAAAAGACCACCTAACTTAATAATCCATTTTTTCTCTTTTGAATTTAATAAAGAGTGCCAACCAGTTTTGTTAGTAATTTTGCCACGGATAATGTCAATGATAGTAAAAAGAAAAGATGCTGTTGGATGTTTGAGATGATGCTTAAATAAAGCATTGTGTATTCTACCTTTTTTGATATTGCTAATGTGCTCTGAAATTCTCAATCTGAGGGGCCTAGACATTTGGCCAACATCGAAAGCCCCACACGTACATGTAGCTAAATAAATAAGCCAATCAGAACTGCAATTTGCAAAAAACTTAATATCATATACAATGGGGGAATTCTTACTGGTGAATTCTTTGGTTTTGGATATTTTATTGCAATTAATGCAATGTCCACAAGGATAACATCCCACGGGTATAGTACCTGTCAGAGTGGTTTGGATTGGTTCCGGACATCCTATATCATGTACTTGTTTGTAATGACTGAAGGCACTGTCAAGATTCCTGCCTTTCCTAAATGAAAACTGACATTTATTGGGAATGATAGCAGACAAATCATTATCATATAATAAAAGGTTCCAATGTCTATGAACGCTTTGAATCAAATGATCTGAATTCCTGCCATATGTGGTAGTGAACCTAATGGGTTGAATGGCAGGTATATTATCAGTCTTGTAAGTTAATAAATTATCCCTATTCATATGACCCACTTTATTTATGGCATCAACAACATGATATAAAAAATGTTGTTTGCACGTAAGCAATTGCACGGCTCAAAAAGACATGATACAAAAAACGAAAAGAAGAGCCAGCAAGACCAAAACCCAATGATAAGCAATTTATTGTTGATACATAGGACAGCAAAGAGGTACACAAACCGGTTTCGGCTGGTACTAACTACACAGCCTTCTTCAGTGTGAAATGAGCTTACTCCAAGCATTCCTTTATATGGACTGCAAACAAATCTGATTGGTTATATCTAAAACTTGTCATTCAAACCGGGTGGGAAAAGACCACCCAACTTAACAATCCATTTTTTCTCCTTTGAGTTTAATAATGCATGCCAACCTGTTTTGTTGGATTTTTTACCCCTGATAATGTCAATAATAGTAAACATAAAAGAAGCTGAAGGGTGTGATACCTGATGTTTGTATAAAGCATTGTTGATTCTGCCTTTTTTGATGTTACTGATGTGTTCTGAAATTCTTAGTCTGAGAGGCCTAGATGTTTGGCCTATATAAAAGGCTCCGCTTGAGCATGTAGCTAAATAAATTAGCCAATCTGAGCTGCAATTGGCAAATAATTTTATCTCATATACATTGGAAGAGTTTCTACTGGTGAATTCTTTGGTTTTTGATATTTTATTGCAATTTGTGCAATGTCCACAGGGATGACAACCCGTAAGCATGGAACCTGTAAGTGTAGTTTGAATTGGTTCAGGCTTGTCCACAATATGTCCATGTTTGTAGGGACTGAATGTGCTGCCCAGATTTCTGCCTTTCCTAAATGAGAAAAAACATCTATTGGGAATAATGGGGGATAAGTCAGTATCATATAATAATAAATTCCAATGTCTTTGTATGCTCTGGATCAGGTTATCTGAGTTTCTACCATATGTGGTAGTAAATCTAAGGGGTTGATTGGGAGAACTCTGGTTAGTCCTATAGGTTAATAAGTCTTCCCTATCCATATGACCCACTTGGTGTATGGCATCAAAGACATGGCCCATTTTGTAATCCCTATTCTTGAATCTGTTGACAAGGTCTTTGCTTTGTTCACTATAAGATGTGCTATCAGAACAAATGCGTTTGAGTCTGATGAATTGTGATTTAGGAATATTTTTGCACATATGTGGGGGATGAAAACTGCTGGCATGTAATATGGTATTATATTCAGGATGTTTCCTGAATACTTGGGTGCCTAAAGTATGGTCAGATAATCTATGGATAGATACATCTAAAAACGTAATATTATTGAAATCATAGTGTAAGGTGAAATGTATACCCCATCGATTGTTGTTGAGGTATTTAACAAATTCAAAGAGACCTTCCAGATCACCCTTCCATACTGCCCAGCAATCATCAAGGTAACGTCGCCAAATGTCAAGATGTTCAAGGTAAATATTGTTATTACTGTTGTATATAAGATCCTTCTCCAAATAAGCCATAAAAAGATCGGCATAGATTGGCGCAAATGAGAAGCCCATGGCAGTACCCTTGGTTTGCCAGTAGCAGACATCTTGATAGAAGAAGACATTGTTGGTTAGGACATATGAAGCCATATCCAGTAGAAATTCGTTAAATTCACATGTATATAAGCCTGAGATTTGTAACCAATAGGATAAAGATTCTAATCCACCAGAGTGAGGTATGTTGGTATATAGGGCGCTAACATCTAAAGTGCACATGCGCCATTCAGGTTCCAGTTGAGTGTCTGAAATGATTTGAAGAAAGTTAGTTGTGTCCTGTAAGCGTGAGCGAATAAGTGACAATAAAGGTTTCAATTTCTCAGTCAAAAAAAGGGAGAGGGGTTCAGTAAAGTATCCCCTACCTGATACAATTGGTCTCCCTGGGGGGGGTGTGGGATCCTTGTGTATTTTGGGCAAGAAATATATGTATTGATTTGATGAATCTTGTACTGAGAGTTGATGCATAAGGTTGGAATCAATAACGGAAGCATCTCTGGCATAGGAAAGAAATTCAAAAATTTCCTTTTGAAATTTCAATGTTGGATTTATTATCATTTTGGAATAATATTTGGCATCAGATAGTTGTCTGAGAGCTTCATTATTGTAATCTTGTCAGTTCAGTACCACAACAGCACCCCCTTTGTCAGCTGAAATGATGACAATGTCATGATTGTTTTGTAAATTATGGATAACTTGTTGTTCAGCCCTGGTGATGTTGTTTGATCGAATATCAAATGTTGAATGTGAATAATGTATATCTTTGAGAACATTGTTTTGGAATTGAGAGACAACAGGATGCATGGGAGGATTAAATGTAGATTTGTGATATGTGAATTTCTGTACGGCATCACAACCATTAGAACAACCAAAAAACAATCTTAGATTAAGTAATCTACAAAATGATGAGACATCCTGTGCAAATGAATCTTCAGTAACAAAAAAAAAAAAAAAAAAAACCTGGTACAAATGATAAACCTTTATTGAGGACATTAATTTCAATTGGTGACAAGTTGTAACTGGAAAGGTTTAAAACATTGTTGTACATGTGTGATACTACTTCGTCATTGCCAGTTGTAAGAGTCCTTGTATGTCTGTAACCACCTTTGTGTTTTCTCCCCCCTCTATTATACCTTGCCCTAAAGGGGCACCTGTAAGTGATCGCTTGGGAATGGGTAAACCGGATGCAGTCTGCAGATCACTCTCGGGGCCAGAGGTTGGTTCCTCAGTAGAAGAGCCAGTGTCAGAGGCCCAATTAGTTTTTAGTATTGATTTGGGTCTTTTCCTTTTGGTGGGACCACTATGTGGAATATTAAATTTAACTTGTTTCTTTATTACACTAAAGGGATTGCTGCCCTGGTAGTCTGAAATATCCCTATTCAACTTCTGAATTTTCTTGGTTTTGAGTTGTGTCTCCAAAGTATTAAGATCAGAAGCTACTCTAGTCAAATGTTTAGCAAAAAAAGGCTCCTTCTCAAAAGGTTTGACATCATTAGCCAAAGTCAAGACAGTATTGATTTCCTTATCAATTGTGCGCTCATAATATTTGTTTAATGCTTCAACAAATGACATGCTCGCTTTGTGTTGGATCTCTGCCCATTCGGACGATAAATCGTCATCTATTTCAGCAACTAGGGGTTGTATTCTAACCCTTAAGCCGCGTGGAGTGATATTTTTGGCAATATATGCCTTGAAAAGTTTGGCATGCCACACATTCGAGCGTAATGATCTTAAATGTTTATGGAGTTTATCGAATGCCAAATTACAGGTGGTCTCCGACCCCATGGGTTCACCAATATTGGAAGTATCATGGCTTGAACCCAAACCAAAAACACTCAGATCCTCACGATCTGAGGAAAGCCCAGAGACAAGACTCAATAGATCCATATTGCTATATAAGAAATGAATACAAATGGACAATTATAGCTGCAATGGCTACGTCCAAATCAAGGACAATAATAGACTCAAATTGAGGCTACGTCCCTGATGAGTATCTAAGACTAAACCGTAGTTCAGATGAAATGGAAAAAATCTGGAAGACACACTCAAAAGAAACCAAGTTAAATGGGCAAAATGCCTATCTAATTGTTCAAAGGATATCAAACTACCAGGGACAGTTAGATCCAAATTGCCCCAAATATGAAAACGAACAAATGGCCCAAAGCCAAAGGGCAATTGGATAACATACTATAATCCCAAGCCTTGGATATAAAGTGATCAATACTAAGAGTGAGGGAAAAAGATACAATAATAAATATAAATGGTGACCAACAATCTATCCACACCAGTAAAGAGTATGGAGGTCCTAATGACAAAACTGGTAATGTGACTGCTGTAAGTTCTCATGAATGGAACTCAGTGGAGACAAAGGGGACTCACAAAAGATCAAAGATAATATTATATAATAATTCAAAAATATTAAAAAATGGCAATGGGTACTGCAAAGATATGAGCTTCCCTGACAATCCAATCTATTGACACAAATAGAAATAATCTATTACTTGGGATTCTGAAAGGATGTTAATAGATGACAAAAATGTTATCTATTATGATTCAACTATGAATGGACCCAATGGTATGATTATACCCAAAAGATAGTGATAGTTACGTGAACTATAGGCTATGAAACAGTTCACAAAGGCATAAGCACCAAACACTGTTCAGTAAATGGACCCCTAATATAAGGGTGGAGTCACATAAGCATTCAACAAAAATACTAAAATGATGAGTCTCAACATGGGTAGCCACCTAAGTTCAACTGCATTCACTACATAAATGTTGTAAGTTATAATAAACACTTAGTGATGTAAAAAGACTGTAAATCCTTCACCGAAGGAAAAACACGGTAAGACCAAATGCAGTGATACTGATCAAAAAAAATGACCACTAATGTAGATTGAATGTCAAAAGAGACTCAATATTGTGCTTGTTGCAGAATTAGCAATGGCTACATAAAGCCTTAGTAGTGAAACATATCACAAAAACATGAACATCAAACAATGCTCGATAAACAAGCACCCTGTTGGAAATAAAGTCACATACACAGTCACCAGAATCAGGACTACTGTTGGTTTATAAATCCCAAAATAGTTGCCCGCTAAATGCAAATAGGTACCTGAATCTGCTGAAAGAATATGAAATAACCTTGCTGATATAAAGCTTATGCAATTTCTGAAAAAGAGACCTGTGCGATTAAACACAAAAGAAGACTGTAATACTTAATTTCCAAAAGTAAATAACAAGATAAACTGTATTATCACATATAGTCCATAGCTTAGATCAGTTTAGATCAGAAGGATATAATCCAAAATACTGATAAGTGTTGTAGATATAGTCTTTTTGAAAAAAATGTCAAATGAGCTTCAGATCCACTTGCGAACAAAATGGCGATGGTGTCATGAAGCGCTTGTTTTACACAGTTCACGAAAAAAATCTCAACACGAAAGTAGTCCAAAAAGTTTGAACCCCCTCCAAAAAAAATAGAATCCCTTGTGTTTTCGCCAAAATCAGGTTTGCTCTTATTAATTGGTTCCCCACACTGAAGATATCACTTATATCAGAAGTCAAGTAAAAAATATAAAAGTTCACAAGGCCAAAACTCACTCTGAGATATTCCAAAACCGTCCGTGGCAACCTGAGGGACTGGACTGATGCACAACCTCCAATTGTTGCAAAAAGATATCCAGCGAAAAAAAGTTCTGCTATAATCCACTCGAGACAACCAAACATTAATCAAAACTGGTTGAAAAAGACCAAAAGGAACAGCTCCGAGAGTGAAATGAAGACTGCAGCCTATTCACGCCAAAACCAACTCCCCAACTGGAGACCTAATGACAGTACGTGGGTGGGAGTTCCTGAAGAGTCGCGAAGTATACCACTCCACCACGAATTGAGATAAACAGGCCAAATGAAAGCCAAATATGTAGTGGAAATAAATGAAAAAAGGCAACAATGGGTATCAAATGTCTGAATCCTGTGCTCGAAAATGCGATGTAACTCGCTGAATAGGCGGGATATACAAATAGTCTTGGACACAATATAAGTGTGATACTTGAATATTCCAAATAACAGGGTTGGAATGAATGTTCAAAATGAATAGATGGATCAAAAATGGACTGTAGAAAACCATAAGCAGTTCTAATAAATCCAAAGATAATAAAATAAATAAACTTAGTAATAACCAAGCTTAAAATAGGGTTGGGCTTCCAGCAAACATATATCAAAATGTTTAATATAAAAAATGTTGTTTGCACGTAAGCAATTGCACGGCTCAAAAAGACATGATACAAAAAACAAAAAGAAGAGCCAGCAAGACCAAAACCCAATGATAAGCAATATATTGCTGATACATAGGACAGCAAAGAGGTACACAAACCAGTTTCGGCTGGTACTAACTACACAGCCTTCTTCAGTGTGAAATGAGCTTACTCCAAGCATTCCTTTATATGGACTGCAAACAAATCTGATTGGTTATATCTAAAACTTGTCATTCAAACTGGGTGGGAAAAGACCACCCAACTTAACAATCCATTTTTTCTCCTTTGAGTTTAATAATGCATGCCAACCTGTGTGATTTATGATATGTAAATTTATCTGAAACACCAAAATCATTAGTACTGCCAAAAAACATTCTTAAATTAAGCAATCTACAGAATGATACAACATCTTGTGCAAATGAATCCTCAGAAACAAAAAAACCCGGAACAAATGTCAGTCCTTTATTAAGAATGTTTACTTCAGTGGGTGATAAAATATAACTAGAGAGATTTAAAACATTATAGTTTAAAGGTAAATTTACATATCATAAATTACACTTCAATCCACCCATGCACCCTGTTGTATCTCAGTTTCAAAACAATGTTCTCAAGGATCTTCACTATGTCCGATCAGAATCTGACCTTCGACCCAATAACATTACTATTCAAGAACAACAAGCTATCAGAAACATACAGAATAATCGAGACATTGTTGTCATTTCAGCTGACAAAGGGGGTGCTGTGGTGGTTTTGGATTGGCATTATTATAATAATGAAGCTCTTAGGCAATTATCTGATGAAAAATACTATGTCAAAATGGTTATTAATCCTACATCCAGATTTCAAAAAGAAATTGAAGAATTTCTTTCTCATGCTAAAGATACCTCCATTATTGATGCTAACCTTATGCACCAACTGTTAGTTCATGATTCATCAAATCAGTACATTTACTTTCTGCCAAAGATACATAAGGACCCTATACACCCCCCAGGGAGACCCATTGTTTCAGGTAGGGGTTACATTACTGAACCCCTTTCCCTTTTTCTGACTGATAAATTGAAATCTTTGTTACCATTCATTCGTTCATGACTACAAGATACCATGAATTTCCTACAAATTATTTCTGATACACAACTTGAGCCTGATTGGCGGATGTGCACTTTAGATGTCAGTGCCTTATACACAAACATTCCTCATTCTGGTGGATTGGAAGCTCTTGCCTATTGGTTGGAGATTTCTGGATTATATTCCTGTGAATTTAATGAATTCCTATTGGATATGGCTTCTTACGTCCTGAATAACAATGTTTTTTTCTACCAAGATGTCTGTTATTGGCAAACGAAGGGTACCGCTATGGGCTCTTCCTTCACGCCCATTTATGCGGACCTCTTCATGGCCTATGTTGAGAAAGATTTGATTTATAATTGCAACAATAATGTCTACTTGGAACATCTCGACATTTGGCGTCGATACCTTGATGATTGCTGGACAGTATGGAAGGGAGAACTAGAAGGGCTGTTCGACTTCCTGTCATATCTGAATAATAATCAATGGGGTATCGAGTTTACTTTACATTATGATTATGATAATATCACTTTTCTCGATGTATCCATCAATAGATTACCTGATAGGTTCATAGGTTAGTACTAAGCTAACTGCCCTTTCGAGACATTTTAAGCCTAGCCAATTATCCCTTGTGAGACTCAAACCCTGCACCTTTTGTTTGTAAGGTAAAAACACCTGATAATACTTTAAGTACCAAAGTTTTTAGGAAACATCCAGAATACAATACCATATTACATGCTTCGAGTTTTCATCCACCACATATCTCCATAAATATCCCCAAATCTCAATTTATTAGACTGAAACGCATCTGCTCTGATGAGACATCTTATAAGGAACAAAGCAATGACCTTATCAGATGTTTCAGGACTAGGGGATACAAGATGGGTCATGTTTTTGATGCCATAAATAAAGTGGGTCATATGAATAGGGATGATTTATTAACTTACAAGACTGATAATATACCTGCCATTCAACCCATTAGGTTCACTACCACATATGGCAGGAATTCAGATCATTTGATTCAAAGCGTTCATAGACATTGGAACCTTTTATTATATGATAATGATTTGTCTGCTATCATTCCCAATAAATGTCCGTTTTCATTTAGGAAAGGCAGGAATCTTGGCAGTGCCTTCAGTCATTACAAACATGTACATGATATAGGATGTCCAGAACCAATCCAAACCACCCTGACAGGAACTATACCCGTGGGATGTTATCCTTGTGGACATTGCATTAATTGCAATAAAATATCCAAAACCAAAGAATTCACCAGTAAGAATTCCCCCATTGTATATATTATTAAGTTTTTTGCAAATTGCAGTTCTGATTGGCTTATTTATTTAGCTACATGTACGTGTGGGGCTTTCTATGTTGGCCAGATATCTAGGCCCCTCAGATTGAGAATTTCAGAGCACATTAGCAATATCAAAAAAGGTAGAATACACAATGCTTTTTTAAGCATCATCTCAAACATCCAACAACATCTTTTCTTTTTACTATCATTGACATTATCCGTGGCAAAATTACTAACAAAACTGGTTGGCACTCTTTATTAAATTCAAAAGAGAAAAAATGGATTATTAAGTTAGGTGGTCTTTTCCCACCTGGATTGAATGACAAATTGTAGCTTTAACCAATCACCATTGTGTGCAGTGTATTTAATGACAGCTCTGATTGTGCTTATTTCACACTGAATAAGGCTGTGTATAGAGTACCAGCTGAAACCGGTCTGTGCTGTTTTTGCTGTCCTTTATAATAAATTATCTATTTTTCATTGGGTCATGTTATGCTGGCTTTTTGTTTTTTGATTTGGCTTTACCTTGAGCCGTGCAGTTGCTTCCGTGCAAACGTTTTTTTGTTGCCAGGAGTGAATTTGCTATTTCCCATCCAGTCATCAAGATTTTTCTTGAAGAGTGCTAATGAGGAGCTTTGTTTGATACAGATAGATAGTTTGTTCCAGAGTATGTGAAGTCTCAGGGACAGGAATCTATCCCTCCAGCATGTTCTGTTTATTGTGGTGACAAAGTGTAGGTCCCTAGACCATTTAGCTCAGAGGGATTGGGTTTTCTTTAAGTGGAGCATGTCCAACAGCTCTGGGTTTAACATACTTTTGTATGTTAAGCAGAGATCGCCTCTGAGTAGGCGATATGTGACGGAGTGAAACTGGAGTTTTTTTAGATAGTCTGCATTGGGCATCTGTTTGTGGCTGGTAATACTCTCTGTGAGGTATTTCTGCCGACTTTCCAGTTGATGTAGATGTCTTGTGAGGTTCATACCAAAAGAGGCATTGTACTCTATAATAGGACTAATGAGTGACAAGTAGAGGGGAACAATGACCTCGTTTTTCTTGGATGAGAAACCTTTTATGATGAGGTGGGCCACGTAGAAGGATTCCTGACTACTGTGGCAATGTGATTATCAAAGGAGTGACTACTGTCCACCTGTCTCCCAAGTTCTCTTATCACACTTTCGGTGTTAAATAGACTACCACCTATGTGGTAGCTCATGGGTACAGAGTTTTTACCAAAGGGGATGGCAATGCACTTTTTGTCATTGAGCTTGAGGCCATGGTTTTGACACCAGGCATCTGTCTCAGTGAGACCCTTTTGTAGGATGTCTATTTCGTTAGCAGTTTCAATTATGGCTCCTAGTTTGCAGTCATCTGTGAACTTCATTAGCCAAAGACCTTCTGTGTTAGCCTGTTCTTCAGAAAAGTAGATACCAAGCAGGAGAGGACCCAGGACTGAACCCTGTGGTACTCCACTTGTCACTGGTCTGAAGTCAGATTTGGAGTCTGCAACTTTCACAGTGTGGGTTTTGTCAGTGAGCCAGTTGGCAACCCATCTTGTGACATAGGGATTTATACCTAGTTTAGGGAGTTTATCTATAATTCCAGAGTGGGGGATTGTCAAAATCCTTGGCGAGATCTAGATAGGCTGTGTGAACCACCTTACCCTCATCTACAGCTTTGGTGACTGCTTCAAAGAAGTCAATCAGGTTTAGGAGACTTGATCTGCCTTTTACAAACCTGAACTGGGTGGGGTCCAGAGTTTGGAGATTATCAGTGTCTTTGTTTATAAGTTCCCTGATGATATGTTCCATGGCCTTGCAGACCAGGCTCGTTAGGCTAATGGGGCATCAGTTCCCGGGGTCCGTGGTGGCTCCCCCTTTGTGGAGTGGGATAACAATCACTGTGCATCATTCATGAGGCTATGATTGAACATGGTGCTTAGATGGAGTGCCAGTTCATTCTGTAGTTCATAGAGAATGCAGCCTGGGATGTTGTTAGGTCCCATAGATGCTGTGTTCTTGGCTTTGGAGAGTGTGGTTTTTACCTGTGCAGCAGTCATTACAGGAACTTTGCATTCTTCCGGTATAGAGATGGGCCCTTTAAGGGGTAAGGGGGGGGATAATGTTAGCACTGAATCTATCTGCCAGGATGTTGGCAATATCAGTTGGTTCTGTATATTTAGTGCCATTGTGCTGTAACTCAGAGCAGATCTGAGTGTTGCCATTGAGATTCTTGACATAGTTATAGAATGCTTTGTGGTTATCTTTAGAATCAGTGGCGATTTTGTTTTCATAACTAGCTTTGGGGGATTTTATGAGGGATCTCATCTTCTTACTGAGGCTGACCAGGGAGTTCTTCCAGTCATAGGATTTTACTCTTTTTTGCAACAGTTTCTTTCTTCTGTTGTACAGTTTGTTTATGGTAGGGGACCACCAGATTAGCTTCATTTTTTTGGAGGATAGCATCTTGGTTCTGTTAGGGATAGCACGATCCATGCACTCGTGTAAGTGCTTATAAAGTGCATTTGTGTAGGATTCAGCAGTCGTACCTCTATTGTCCATCTGCATGGGTGTTGTGACGTTTTCCACTTCTGTCTTAAGACGCGTGAAGTTGGCTTTGTAGAAATGTTTTACAGTGGTTTCCCTAATGGGGGCGGGATGTGGATGTCTAGGCTGATTAGCTTGTGGTCGCATCTGACCAATGAGGAACTGACCTCTGGTGTGGAACACTGGTCACCCATGTTGGTAATGACCTGGTCTAGGATATTGCTGCCCCTGTTGGGGGTGTGGATAAGTTGATCCAAGGCATTGGCATTTATGAATTCCAGAAAACGTTGAGCAAAAGAGTTGGTACATGAGTAGTTTCCCAGTTAATGGTGGGGTAGTTGAAATCGCCCATTATTAGGGTGTTGGGTTGTACCCTAATATTTTCCAGTGTATCAAGAAATGAGGAGTGGGAATCCTGGGGCATGGTAGGTGATCTGTAGCAAGTTAAAATTTGGATTGCGGTCTTGCCCAGATTTAGTTGCACTTGGATAATCTCGGATGCATTATGATGAGCAACTAGCCTGGAGGTGTGGATATCCTTAATGAATATGGACACACCTCCACCTTTAGTGTTTCGGTCCAGGTTAGGTGTCCAAAAGGTGTTGTATGAACTATAGCCTGGTAATGCAGGGGGTGCTCTCTGGATCCTTGAACCAGGTCTCTGTCACTGCACAGATGTCGATGTTCTCCATTTTAAGGAGTGCCTCGAGTGAATGCATTTTGAGGTTTAGACTTCTAGCATTGAGTAGCATTACCCTTAGAGTTTGCTTGCTTGTACCTGTTATGGTGGTGAATTTCTCATTTGAACCTTGCCTAAAAAAGGCACTATAGAGGTGGCAAGAGCCTTAGCCAGTATCCAGTATCCCAAGGGCGACAGGTGCAGGCCATCTCTGGCAATGCATTGTGGTCTGCCAATCACATCATCCCAGGCTGACAGATACTGGATCCCCTTAGAATGACACCAGAAGCTAAGCCAATTGTTGAAGTCAATCATTTTGTCCTTGTACTGTGGTATCATTCTGGGTGATGGCAGGATGCTACTCAGGGCTAGGGTCATACCTACCTGGGCTACAAGATTGGAGAGCTCCTCCATGTTTCTTTTCATGTAGTCCAGGGAGGTACGTCTCAGGTCATTCACACCAACATGGATAATGACAGAGTCATATTTGTACTTGTTGTGGTGTGACCTGAGTGCGTGCGTTATGTGGTGGATCCTGGCACCCGACAGGCAGCTGACAGTAACTTTCTTCTTGTTTTGCCTGGTGAGTGGAACATCAGTGTGCCTGATTTTAGCATCACCTATGACTAGAGTTTTGGCTACGTTGTTATGCCTTATGGGCTGTGGTTGAGTGGTACACTGAATTTATGGGCTATGTGTCATTTGGGTTGTGTTGTGGGGGGGGTGGAGGTTGCATGAATTTCTGCTTTGGAGGTCTCTGTTGCTTGAGCAGATTTTTATTGAGAGCCTCAGCAAATGTTGGTGTGTGTTTTGTGTTGCTATGTGTGTATTGTGGTGGTGTAGGTTTTGAGGGACTATGTGATGAGTGTGGTGTGGTGCAAGTGTTTACCTTCTCCACTTGACTGTCTAGTCCAGTCTTGGGTGATGAGAGCTTTGCTTCCAGTTTGGCTATATAGGTGCATCTCTCACAGGCTGCAGTGTTGGGTGGTAGGAGGAGAGGGTTGTCTGTGTACATGAGGCAATTGCTGCATTGCCCCAAGATGCCCAGATTCATCAGGTAGACAGGAGAAAACACCGGGAGAGGACCCTTAGACATGCCTCGATTGGTGCTTATTTATTGATTTTATTAATTTACTTCTTTGACTATCAGTTACATATTCTTCTTGTGATCTGCAATCAAATAGCATTGATTTTTCAAGGAAATGTTTGCAGAATCTTGGAAGCAGTTGGTGCAGGAGTTCACTCCCTAAGGCATAAGTATGTGTCAGCCAGAAAAGAATAAAGCTGTTCTGGATACTGTGTTACTATATTTGGCAGGTGATGAGGCTAAAAGGAGAAAGAGTCTGGCTTAGATGTGGTAAATCTCAAACATCAGCAAAGTATGATCCCTCAAAGAACCTGTCATATGTACAGCAATATGTGTTTTTCTGTGAGCCAGCAACCTTAGTAATCTACATATGTTTATATGAATTACTAAAGGTGCAAAAAAACAAAGTGTGCATTTGATGACTTGCATGATTTACAGCTTAGACACAAAAAGTTTTAGAAAGTTCGGAATCTGAGAATTCTGTTTTTTACTTTTTTTTTTTTTTTTTTATCCTCAGATCTCATTGATAACAGCTTGGCCCCCAGTGGCCCACATCCATGGTGGGTCTACATCCTCCTAACCCCCCAGATTTGCCCCAGTGTTTCAAGGGCCGGTCGTGGATCTTAACAACAAGCTAGATGCTCAGCCATCTGTTGTTCCAGTTGGTATGTTATTTTTATTTTATATGCTGTACTAGCTTTACCCGTTCACTTTCCCTGCATCCCACCCCCACCTGCTGGCTGTGTCTGAGGGCAACTCCCCTCTTTAGATCACAACTTCCCTTTAGGGACTCTCACCAGCAAGCACCACCCAGGACAGGCACACTCATCCTGTCCTGCCTGCCTGCCTCTCCGTCAGTCAGCCAAGCCACTAATCAAACCCTTGTCAGCTGGGTCATAGTTAGTTATTTATTCCTCTATTGCACCAGAACAATCTATTCTGTGAATTCTTAGTGAGCACTAACTTGCATAGTCTCACAGAGTAATTCCTCCAGTTGTAAAGTGAATAACCTACATCGACAGAGTCACGTCTGTAAAAGTGATGATCTGCACATACTTGTAGTAAGTAAAGTTAAGTCTCATTAAAATAATGCCATGTGCAGTAATGAGGGATCACAAAGCACAACCAGGATTTCTTGAAGTCAGCTTGTTGAAGGTCAATGTAATATAGTGGTTACTCTGAGAATATGTTAGTTTCATCAGCAAACTGAAGATGGTTTAGAATTGCACCTTATGAGAAACATTTTTTGTCTAGAAGACCAGATAAATAAAAAGGTTCCATTTCCTATTCAGTTCCATGGATGATAAAGTTTGAAGTTAAAATCCAGTGCAATAATTGTCCCTATTCAACTTAGAAATATCATGTTAGAGGAAAAATAATAAAGTATATTTTGGAGTTTCCAAGTGCAAGGCAAGGACATATAACATTCTGTTTTGACAAGTCATATGAAAACTATTGAAATGATGGTTTAGAATGCCTTTAATAACACAAGTTACAAGTATAATCACTGCAAATACGTCATGATTCCTCACATAAGAATGAAAGTCAGATCAACTGTCAAGTAAATTTGCTTCAGATTTGTTCCACTTTATAGATATTTAGTACCTTATTTGTGTTAACTGCTGTTATTATTATCTTGAAATAGGTAAACTCAAAGATACCTCCCCCAAATAGCTACAAGATTTCTGTAGTCAATGTTTTCATGGCATGGTATTCCAGATGTACTCATTGTAGATGCGTCTATATTATCTTATTGAAGTTTCAGAATATCGAATCTGATATCGTCAACACCATATCATTGAATTCTAAAACATTGAAAGATAAAAAAAAAAATGCCTAAAAACAAAAATAAATAAAAACTTACCTTTGCATCCCCCATGTGGGGGGCTGTGCCCCATACACCACCCCTACTTAAATATACCAACTCCGAGACCACACTACATTGAACTAAATGGAAATCTCCCCTTATGGAGATTTCCATTTAAACGTTCAATGTTTTTTGCTTTTGCTAATCTGGTGCCGACAATATCAGCTTTGATATTGTTGGCTTTTGACAACGTGAAGTAGACCCTTATAGATAATGGTTTGCATTACTATATATCCCAAACAATCAAAATTTTTACAAGAATGTGATTTTAGTCACATTACTTCACTTTAGTGACATTCTCGGTCAAGGTCAAACAGGCAAGTTGTTTGTTAACTGGCTAAGTGATATTGTTTAAAGTCCCTTTTCAATCATGACAGAATTTATAAGGCAAAGACAAAAACAATGCAAGACAATGAATAAAATTAACACAGCAGTAACACCAGCTGTAGAACTAATAAGGACAAAGTACAGAACCCAAATTCAAACAGTGAACAGATAATTTTTATGGCAGTAGCAATATACCAAAGCCTTAATCATAAACAATATGCAAAACCTTACATATGCCAACATTTATTAATTATATACAGGAGTATTAACAGTGGATTTTCTATGTAGTTAGGATGAAAGAAGTAAACAAAAATAGGTGAATAATTAATGCAAACGTAAAATGAAGCAGGTGATTTTATAATTAAGCATGTGGTAAGGAAGTGGTTGCAGCAAGTACATATAGAGGTTTCAGTAGGATGAATGATAACAGTTTAAAAAAAAAAAAGAGAGAGAAAGTGTGTTGATAGTCAAAATCAAGACCGCTATCTTGCAGTTCTAAACTACAGAAATGTACTTCTTCAGCCAACAGAGTTTTTCCATTCTAAGCTGATGTCAAAATCATCAGCTTTGCTTTAGCCTGAGCAAACTTCCAGTGTTGGAGCAGAGGAGTTTTTATTATGATCGATCAAATAATTACCATTGAAGAAACCTGGGGAAATAGTCCATATCCAGAACTCAGGTGATAGGCACTCAGATCAGTTAGAAGCAGTTGTTCTCAAGGATCTCCATGACATGTGGTTGAGGACAGGTCTTTAGATGAAAGACCTTACTGTGTCGAGACAAAGGAAGGCACTTTACTATAAAGAAACAGTAAAAATCTATAGAACTGGACTTTTCTCACCATAAAACACTGAACTGTTGAAGGAAAGACCAGCCTGAGATAGTATTACACAAGAACTCTCAGACAGCTTACCTACTCACTCTCCTCCAGAGTGCAGGTCATAGGTTAATCGGGAAATAGGTGATTACTAGTCTAACAACCCCAGAAGGCCTTTTTAAGCCTAGCTATGCTTACAAAATATATATGACATGTTTTGACATTCCTGGGTAATTTTACTAGGTATATGTATGCTGGGCAAGGATGGCCAAGCATTTACATGCTGCCTCTGTCCAATAGAGACACAGGTACCACAACAGGATTACATTTCCAGTTCCCATCCACTGGTTCAAGTTAAGCTTCAATTGGATTAGGGAAGAACTCTGCTTCACATGGATGGGAAACTTGTTCCAGAGAAGGGATAATCTCTGACACACATATCTGTTCCTCTAACATTTTCTGTTTATGTTGCAGATAAGGTTTAGGTCCCTAGATCAGGTAATTCTGATGGTATTTGTTTTGCAGATGTACAACAACTGAGTACAAAAACAGGAGGTCTGTGTAGGATTTTTATTTTTTTTATGTCCTGTATTCTTTTTGTGAGGAATCTCCACCGATGCTCCATTTGTTGCATATGCCTGTTCAGGCACATACCAAAGAAGGCATTATATTCAAAGGCTGGTCTGAAGAGAGACGACTATAGTGGAACAATGACACCCTTGGACTAATGACATACTCTTGTTTATAAGTTCCTTAGCACAGAATTACTTCCTTACTACCACAGACACATGGCCAGGTTACTGTCTACATGCATTTCCAAATCTCTGGTCAGTGGGTATACTCAGTGGTGTATTATCAACTTGGCAGTTTCCAGGGTAGCCATCAATCCAAAGGATACTGTTATGCATTTCTTAGCTTTGAGTTTTAGACTCTGGCTCTGGCACCAGTTATTGGTCAGTGTCAATCCTTCTTGGTGGGTATTTATGTCTTTGCAGGATTCTATTACTGCTCCTAACTTGCAATCATCTGCAAACTTGGTCAGCCAGAACCCCTCAATGTTGACCTTGACTTCAGACAAGTAGATGCCAAAAAGGATCATCTTAAGTACCAAGCT
Organism: Protopterus annectens; assembly: GCF_019279795.1. Classification (NCBI taxonomy): domain Eukaryota; kingdom Metazoa; phylum Chordata; order Ceratodontiformes; family Protopteridae; genus Protopterus; species Protopterus annectens. Next base: position 173,648,833 of record NC_056728.1, on the reverse strand, counting down.
TTGAGGAACTCCACTAGTGACTGTCCTTTTCCTAGAGGTAGAATCCAATATCCAAAGTTGATGGGTCCTACATTTGACCCAGCTTACAATCTAACAGGTGACATAGGGGTTTATGCCTAAATTCATGAGTTTGTCTCCAGTCATAACTTCTCACAGAGATTGTGTTCCAGTTGGCAGTCTAATCATTGATGATTGCTCCAGTGATGAGTAGCTACTTCATAAGTCTGCATATTGTTTGGAAAAGTTTTGAAATGATGGCACAAACCCCTATTCCATGTCTTGTCAAAAATATACTCTATACTACATATTAGTAATTGTGTTTCAAGCTAAAGTGAGATGAATAGTGTACAGAGTAGAGTGTGTTCATTACCTATAGCACTGTGGACGCGGGATGTCAGATGACTGTGTCTTCTTCAGTTATTGCTGCATAAGTAAACAGTATGGCTGGATGTGAAACATCTCCTGTGAATCCTTCTATAATTACAGTTTTCTATAGGCATATACAAGGTATTGAACTTTATAGACGTCCTAATAAGACAGTGCATTTGCTTCTGCTTTTAATGCAAGACAATTTACATAAGTATACTTCATAGGATCTGGCTACACCTATATAGCATGCTAATCCTTGACTGCCAAACTTATTCTCTGGTAATCAATATTGTCTTCATTGATGAACATACTGGTAGACAATACCTGATAAGGAGCACATGGGAAATAATTAGTCCCAACAACTCCATCGTCTCATTGTGCAGAGTTTTCAACAGATGAGCTATTAGTATTTTGTACTGGTAGCATTTCTAAATATTGTTTTTTTTAATTCCACTTCCCACCTAAATCTTTACCCTTCCAACTCCACAGGGACCCTCCCTGATGGCTCTATTACCTGAACCCAATCTAGCCAGTATTTCTGTAGACGTAGAAGGTGGGCATTCACAGGCTAATGGAGACATTTCTGACCCATATGTACTCTCCCATAAAGTCATAATGGCCCATCCACTGCCCCCAGCAGCAAGAATCTGGAGATAGGTAGTGGGCCAGCTGCAACGTATGTGGAGCAGCCCACCCTTCTTGTAGGTTGCTTGAAGGTCACAGCATCTGTCAGGTTAAAGACAAGATGTGCATGCTATCAGAAAATGCCTTCTGTTTTCCCTGACTCAGCAGGAAAATCTGTGCCTAACAAAATATAAGCCAGCATGTGCACTTATTAGAAAGTGATACAGCCAGTCACTGCTACACATCCCCAGTGCTGGGGGGAAGTCAAGCTGCATTCCTCCCCTAGAGAATGAGTGATCTGGCATCACATGCTCAAGCTTAACCTCCCCTTTCCAGTCCCATGCAGCTAACCAAACATGGGTCACCTGGGATATAGTTAGGGCTTCATCCTTTTATGCCGCAAGGCTGGGCCAACATTCCTAATATTTTTGTGTCATCCTTATGGATGTATAATCAGGGAAGGCAGGAAACAGACAAAATTCAGACATCTTATAAAATGTGTGCCCAAATGCAGCCATCTTATAAAGTTGGTGCCCATAGCAATATCAGCGATAAATATTATAAGAAACATTGCTGTCATACTCAGCTTTAAAATCCAGTCATGCATTCATTTCATATGATCTTATTAACATCCCAATAGTTTCTTTGTCTCTCTTTTTTAGACTCACAGCTTTCACTGCTATACAAGAAGCATTTTAAAGCATGGGAGTTAATTGTAACAGTTGCATCAAAACCATATCATCTATCTGTAGTGCACTTTCTCACCGTGAAATTATTTCTGAGCATTCACGCGAAGCTGCAATTTTAAATTATACCACAGCAATCCCATCCAAATGTTTTGCACAAAAGGATCAATTACTTTGTCTCTTTACTCAACCATATATTAAACGAGTATCTCTGTGAATAATACACACCACTAAATGCTGGACATGTGCCATGCACCCTGTCTGTCTAGGAGGGTTTTAGTATCCTCATTACTATTTCATTGCATCAAGAAGTGGAGCAGTTATGTAGGAGCAGATGGCCATGATACTATGTCATGTCTGCTAACAACAGTAACGGGTACTAAACAAGATGTTGTACTTAAATGCCAGTTACTTTAACTTCTGTTTTCCCTTTATAAGAACTAAACCTAATCACCTTAAAAATGTATTTCTGTGAATTAAGCTACATATGGCCAAGCACTACAACTCCCATACATGCATAGACTTGTCTATTTAATTTTAACAAAATATGCATCTTTTGATTGTGTTGTTTATAACTAGCAAGAGACTAAATATCTGCAGAATAAGAGTATTTAGATTTTAATTAAATAACTTAGCTCCTTAATGTAAGTTCTAAAAGTTCTTGCAGCGCTTATATATTTAAATCTAAAGCAGGGTCTAAAGGTAATTAGTACTTTTCTTTTCTCCTTAAAATTTGATATAAATATTTGCTGGACTCTTGCTGCATTGAGTACTACTGTTAAATACAGCATAAGTAAATGTTTCTGCTCGTTCTTTAGCTTACATGCTGATATATTTTCTGCACATTTATATGCTTTTCAAATTCCTAATTTACCCTGCAAGAGATGTTGTCTGTCCCTGCTTTGATCATCATGGCATATGGATTCTAGACGAACTCCTGTTCTTTAAAAAAAGTGATGCTCTCTCATTACTGAAAATGTGAACGGTCACAGTATTTTATTTTGAAACTGCCACATGTGGTACATCAGTAAATAATTTATCTTCCCGCTTAAAATTCTGTGTTGTGGATAGAAATACATTTTGTGGGGCTTTTTCTGAGAGCACAGACAGATTTATTCATCTATTAGAATATGCATTATTTTCCTTACTGTGTTAATATAGCAAGTATTACACCTGAAGTAAAACAGTTACAAAATGTATTAAAAGGATCCCAGTAGGATTTCACGAGTCATGCTCTAGAGAAAATGTATGTACACAGAAGAGTACAGGATACATTTCTACTAAACCCGCATATAATGTTGTTGTGGAAACCATGTAATGAGCCATGTCAGTTACATCTGGTAAAACATTACCTCATGCAAGCAGTATGATCACCAAAGCAATGCGTACTGTAATATTGCCCTTGCTTAACTGCATACGTTAATATTAGTAAGTGGGTCTATATCAGAAGATTGAATTTTCAAAACTTTGAATTTGATATGGTCGACACCATATGATTGAAGTCTTGAAACTTCAAATGTTTTAATGGAGATCTTCGTACAGCGCGGGAAGGGAAGATTTCCCTTTTCTGCACTCTAGTGCAATCTCGGAGTTGGTATATTTAAGTAGCAGGGGTGTGGGGGGTCACAGCCCCCCACGTGGAGGCTGTAGGGAGCTTTGGTTTGTTTTTGTAGGTTGTTGTGTTTTATTACATTTTCGATGTTTCAAGACTTTGATTATATGGTGTCGACCATATCAGATACAAAGTTTTGAAACTTCAATAATGTAATATAGAACCTTAATAAGTTAGCTTGAAAGGGTCTATATTACATTATTGAAGTTTCAAAACTTCATATCTGATATGGTCGACACCATATACATAGACCCTTAGTAAGTTACTTTGAAAGGCCATGGTGGTGCAGTGGTTAGTGTTGTCGCCTCACAGCAAAAGGTTTTCCTGTTTGATTCTCGGTTGGAGCACCTTCTGTGTGGAGTCTGCATGTCCTCCCCGTGGTCGAGTGATGCATAAAGACATGCAGGTAGGTGCGTGCATGGGTGTGTTTTCTTTGAAGGTTGGGTGTCGGGCTGGCAACTCGGCACTGTAAAAATTCACTGCCAATCATTAGCAGACCGGAGGTCCACTGTGGCGACCCCTAACTGGAAAAAGCAGGAAGACATTACTAGTAAGTTAGTTTGAACCTCCGTTATCCTCAGCAGTTTTGCTGAGCTGACTGTTTTCCTTTTTTTCACAAGTAAAGGTCTTCTTAAAGCTCATCATTTATTTGCCACTAAACTCTGAGAATACAAAACATTAACATGTAATTGTTTTACTTTATTTTGTTTTATTTAGTTCTCTCTATCTAGCTGTCTACCTGCATATCTACATGTCTCTATATCTATCTATCTAGGTACTGGATAGTTGTCTTTCTAGCTGTCTTTTTCTCCATCTGTTTATTTTGCAACCAAGTAAACTGAAGCACTTGGGACCCTTTTCAGTCAGAACCTCAGTTTCATACATTCACAGCATGACATAATATAAAAAGGGAGAATTGAGAACATTTTATATGTTGGAGCTAATAACATTAGACCACACCAGAGTGGGAAGTGAAATATTCAACTCTGTTTCCTAGATAATCCCATAGTTATCCACTGATTTTTTTTTTGTTGGACATCATTAATATCAGATGTCCTGTCTGGACCAGCTAAAGAACCCATCTCGACAAATTTTCCATAGTAACTGTAAACAATTTATTTTCTGTTAGTCTACAGGACAATCTGGTATGATATTGGACATCTTGCTGACACAATGAAACCTAAACTTCAACTCAGGGCAGGTTATTTCCATTTTCCAACATCTATTTCCAAAACATTACCCTTTGAATATTTTTTATCTGAAAAATTAATGCCCGATCCCATGGTCCACAGTGACTGGTAATAGTAATTGGCAAAACAACAGTTATTCATTTTGTTGTCTGTGTGACATCAAAAGCCTTGTGAGCCATCGTAACTAATGAACTCAACACTTTTGGGTGCCATCTAAAGTAAGATGGTCTGTTACCCACAAATTCATTAAAAATTTCATCAGGATCAGCCCACTGGGCTAATAAAATTATGTCACATATTGCTCCATTATTAGGATTTATCAAATTCCTATGCGGTGCATTTATTTGTCTAATTTTAAAAGATTACAAACTGTAGTGATGTAACCTAGCACACTTTTTTCTGCTTCCTACTGTTTTCTGTTATATGTTGTAAATACAATACTATTGTTACTTGTTGTTACCTGTTGTACTACGCAGCAATCGGCCATGTTTGATCAGTACTCTGCCCTTGGAAACAAGCAAACAGACCAAATCTGAATATCTCAGAGTTCATTTGCAGGTCTTGCTGGTTATCAGCCATTCTTAGGACCTGTAATAGACCAGATGAATGATCTTAAAAAGTGAGATAGTGATGAAGAAAGACATTCACAGGATTCCATTCCCTCAGCATTTGCTTGCCTTCTATAACTCTAACCAAGTTACATCAGCAGATATGCTCCTGGGCTGCACCTGAAAAGGGATGCTTGTGTCAGTGGGCTGTCCCAGCCTGCTAGCAAATGCACTACACATTTGTCTTTTGAATTCCTTCACCGTTCACATAGCTGCAAATTAGTGCTTCACTATATGCTGTTTGATTATGAATCCCTGCATGTCTCTTTATTTAATGGGTTTCCAGGTGCATTTTCACTAAACGCGAGTTGCAAGGGAAAAGAAGTTTATCGTTTCTCATGTTGTCTGCTTTCAATGTGATAGTGTTTTGTTTTGTTTAGAAGATGTCTGTCAAGCTTTTTGCTGTAAAATATGAAAAAGTTTGAAATGAAATCCAAATCTCTGTGTTAATTGTAAAAGTAAGAAGAAAATGGTATGCACACTGACATGTTTGAACAGTGTTTATTGTAACTGGGGAGAGACAGACAAGTAATGAGATATTGGTATAACTTTCAGGGGCCTGGTTCATCCTTTGACTAAGATCAGGAACTCTGTTGACTCTAGAGGCATAGTCTGCAACAATATGGCATGATCAGCCTTTCAGGTAGGTCAGACCTGTACTGAATGATGTCAGAGGGAATAGCTATTCCTGATAACAGGGAAGACACAGGGAAATCAAAAATGAGATGTAGGTGTACTGCAAGCCCCCCCCCCCAAAAAAAAAAATATGCCGCATGTTGTAATATTTCTGAGTTTTGCATGACTTATGGGTTATTGAATTAAAGTTGCTGGAGCATCTATATTGTCTTTAATTGTTTTGTTTTATTCATTTCATTAAATCATGAATTAATAGGCCTGACTTGTATAATATATCATCTAAACATGATACAATTTAGTAAAACATTTTTGAGGTACCTTCTTTAGAGCCTCCAGCATCAGTGAAAGGGTTGACATTTGTCAGGTCAGATACCTTGCATTATTTTTAGTGTTGATTAGAATCATCTTATCTTCAGCATCCATTATGTAAACATTTTTATCTATTACTGTGATATAGTCTTAACTACAAAATCTACAAGATGAGATTGAAAAGGTTGTCTGCATTTAGTTATGAACCGTTACTATGTCTGGCAGTTAGTGCATAGGACTAAAGCTCTGACTTGTTAATGGGCTACTTTCTGTGGCAAGAGTGCATGGTTTGAATCTATCCACCTTTGTTTATATACTATGTGACCTTGAGAGACTGCTTAGGGGCAATTGGGGATTTGGAATAAGTTCCTTAATGCTCTTCTGGACTGCATGCCTAGTAATTAAATATGAACTTGTGGTTGTTTTTTGACAGTCATTCTCTGTTGCATAGCTAATCTACTTCAGGAAATGTTATGGCAGTATCACCTGTACACCACTTTTTAAATGAAACATAAGCCATTTATTCTTCAAGCACAGCAGGCACTACATTTGTAAATGAAGCACTAAAATGCAAAATGCCTAGGACAGATAAAGCCCTAGAGCAGCTGGGTGGGGTTAAGTATCTTACCACTATTGATCTTACCAAGGGTTACTGGCAGGTGCCCTTGACTCCCAGTGCTAGAGAGAGGTCAGCCTTTGTGACTCCTTTTGGCTTGTATGAGTTCCCAAAGATGCCCTTTGGGATGAAAAATGCCCCAGTGAGTTTCCAGAGGCTGGTAGATCGTATCCTAGCAGGAGCAGGAGATTTTGTCCTTACTTACCTAGATGATATTGTCAAACACAGCCATTTCTGACAAGAGCACCTTCAGCATGTCAGGGGGATGCTGGGCAAACTACAGAGGACAGGGTTGACCATTAAGCCCAGCAAATGTCAGGTGGATATGGCAAAAGTCTCCTACTTGGGACATAGAGTGGGGAGTGGTAAGATCAGGCCAGAACCTGGCAAAGTGGAAGTCATTCAGGCATGGCCTGCCTCTGTTACCAAAAAGCAGGTGAGAGCATTCTTTGGAACAACAGAGTACTACAGAAAGTTTGTCCCCAGTTATAGTACCATAGCTGCTCCCCTCACAGACCTGACAAGGAAAAACAGGTCAGAGAAGGTAGTGTGGACCCCACCATGTGAGCAGGCACTCCAGAAGCTTAAAGGAGTTTTGGGAGGACCCTCTGTGTTAGCCAGTCCAGTTTACAGCAAAGAATTTGTTGTGCAGGTGGATGCTTCAAACCATGGGGTGGGGGCTGTACTTAGCCAGTTTTCCTCAGAGGGAGAAGAGCACCTGGTGATATATATCAGTTGTAGGCTCCAACCCAGGAAGGAATGCTATGCAGCTGTAGAAAAGGAATGTCTAGCCAGGGAATGGGGTAAAGTATTCCCAGATAGGCTCAACCCTCTCAAGCAATGTTTCTCAAGGTTTATTTGAAAAACTAGCTTGAGTTTATGGGGAGGGGAGAAATTTGACACTGCCAGACCAGCTATCTGGAATTTTGTAAATAATTCTATGCCATTTGTGAATATTGATATGATTTATACAGATCTGTATGTTATGTACTAAGCTTCAAGAATGTAACCACAGCATACCCTGCTGGAACATAGAAGATTAACTTACCAAACTTCAAGAAAATAAGTTGAAATTAAATGCTTTACGATGTGCTATAAAAGTTTCAATGCAGCAGGCAGAAAGAATGTGTATAGCTAGAAATTTTTCTTTTGTCTGAAAAGAAAAATAATTACTAGGTTTAAAATGTAAAGTGTTTGATTGCTTTATGACTTCCTAGCAGCTACACAGTTCTGAGCAAAGATCTGAAAGATATCTATTTCTCACACAGAGATTTTAAAATTCTATTAGTTTCTGGTCTGCTTGGGAACTGAAGTCAGGTGACAAAAAAGTGATGTCATCCAGGCTAACACAGCAGTAAAACATGTGATATTAATTTAACTTATTAACCCCGAGTACCATCTCATAGCGCCTCTGTGCTTACATCCGAGCACACTATGAGATGCTATTAATTGAATGTTGTTACCCCCGAGTGCCTTCCACAGATGCAGCTTACTTCCCATTCCTAATTCAGTCCATTAATGTGAAAACTAAGTTGAAAAAGTAACTAAACTTTGTCAGTTGCTTTCTCAACGTAGCTTTCACATCGCAGTAAGCACATGCTTGTATTTAAATATTTTGAGTAAATTGGTTTAGCATGTACTGTGTTTTCGTCCACTGACACCAAGCCTATTCTGTCTGCATTTCCTGAAGCAAGTTGTGGCAGCCAATCAGAGTAGTGAAATCCAAGCCACCAATTGCATAACACCTCCACCCCCAGAGCTGTTTCCATTGTTTTTTACCAATAAATAGAGGGTTCCAGCAGCAGATATTCCCTTCTTTTTTGATCAACATTAGAAGATTTCATTTGTATTGCTGCTGGATCCCTCTATTTCTTGTTGTGCCAGATACCTGCTTTCCCCAGTGAAGTATTTAAGCCTACAGAACTGGCATTTGGACAAGTGCAGCAGCTGCAGTGGGGTTAATCCTCTGCTATGAATTTCTTTAGCTGGCACAGATTATTAGGTAAAAAAGTAATGGTGCAGATTTTTATTTTAGGCTTATGTTGTAAAATGTGCTCTGAAGTGATGTGTGCGATTGGTTCTTGTCTGCCTTTCTTGACTTACTATTACTTCTGCAGGTCATTGGTGCAGTGTTTAGTGTTGTTGCCTTATTTTTAAATATTCATAACACTTAAATGTTATACTCCTGCTACAAATGAAATATAGTCTGTTAGGTAATGCAGAAACTGTTCTCATTTCATGATGGTCAATGAATTGTCATGTAAAATAAGTTGTACCTTGGAAGGTTAATGCTGGTGCACTGGGAGTTCTGTTGCTTCTTCAAATAAAATAAATAATGCTATGAAAAACACTTACATTGTAAAATGTTTTGCTGTCTACTCTGAAGTGGTATGTGTGATCGGTTCTTCTCTGCCCTTCTTGACTTACTATTACTTGTGCGGCTCATTGGTGCAGCGGTTAGTGCCGTTGCCTCACAGCAAGAGGGGTGTCCCTGTATCACAGGCTTAAAACATAGACAATTAGTACATAATACATACAGCAATAGCAGCAGCTTGTGGTATTATCCATAGGATCATCTGTTTCTTTTCAGTCAGGGATACTGATGGGTATATAGATAAAAAATTAAATATATAGGGATAAAGACAGCAGAGTTCCTAGGGAAGAACATGTGTTACATGAATTATTTATACTGAGATTTCGGGTATACACAAGCAGATTGTCTCCTGAGGAATTCATGTGACAGAGTGATGCCACAAATACAAACCACAGTGGATATTTTACAGCAGATGGGAAAGCTTTCGCTAAATAGAATACAAGTGTTTCAAATGAAGTTGTCTCTACTACGATGAATCTCCTCCTTGTATCTAGTACAGGTGATACAACATTAACTAAAATAGTTGTTAAGTGTGGCTGTAGTTTTAACCTGATAAAAACAGGCCTAATGTTACAATGATCACGATGCAGATTAGGGCCGCCCCACTCCAACCCCCATCTCCTAGGACAGATGTGTGTACACCTGTAGAGTCAGTACATGCTGTTACAAATGCTCCCACAGACATTCCATCGGTGATGCATCAGATAGCGACACATATGTCCTCCCACAGCTGGTGCATGGTATCTTGTCCCTGACCTCTGCCCATAGATAGGCATGTGTCATACTGTGTGCTGAATCCCCCTATGATGTGATACTAATTCGCAAACACTTGATTTTACTTCTTCTTCCCTGTCCCTGCCCCTTTTATCACCTTAGAAGGTATCCATCCATGTAGTCATCACAGATGCTGTTTATCCACTGCAGTCATATTCTGATTATCTCCAATCAGGAGTAACTGTGCCAGTGTTCTTATACTGCTGTTCTTGACAGATGCATTTTCAGCATTCAGCTTTATGCAATTAGAGAAAAATCTGTGGAGACTGGCTTGGAGGGTACCTATGTCAGACAAAATTTACATTGCTAGTAATGGTTCTTTCTTGCTGTAATAAATTTCTAATTTACAAATGCATTTTATATTGTATCATTGTACATTGTTCTGACTTGCACAAAGTCCGTAATGTTTAGATGTTCAAAGCTGTGTTAGTGTTTTGTAAGACAATGTGACAGTGTGATATGTACCATACTGAAGAGGATTCCTGCCAGTAGTTGTTTGTGCTAGCCATTTCTGTATGATTTTGACCTGTAAAATATTGTGTTATTTCTTTCTGGTATTTGACATAGCATATGTTCCAGTTGGCCTATGCTTAAGGCTGGCTATGTGTTCCATTACGTAGCTATGCCACTAATTCTACCAAAATTCCTTACAATGAATTTCTTGTAGATATCTCTGAACTTACTAGTTCACTATTACAAGCATGGAACTACCATATATTTTGTTCTTTTTTCTTTGCTTTGTCAGTCATTTGTGGAATTTAGGCAGGAGGAAGGGCTCTAAGTGTTATAGTATTTTAGTGAATCAGTCCAGTCTTCTCCTTACTGATGATAATGAGTCTCTGTTACATAGGTGGGAGGAAGGGCTCAGTAATAACTGTTATACTATTTTTACTGAGTAAGTGTTGTACTGTTTTTACTGAATGACTATGGCCTTCTCCTAACAGATGATAATGACTCTGTTACATAACAGCTGCACAAGGTAATACAAAGAGAGCCTACCCAACAGGTTATGTGCACCAATTTTCACTTGTGTCTGAGCATGCATAACTTTGTAGGAATGAAATACAGGTCATTATCACATTAACAATAAGTGTAGTTGCAATGTAGCACTGAGTCATTATCACTTTTCAGGTAAAACTCTCAGTAGCTGTGCAATTTGGAGAAATGTAACAAATATACGAAGCAAATTCTGGTCCCACTTGGTGTATATACTGATTTAATAATTCACTATGGTGTAAAGATTTCTGTTATTTTAATTGTTTTATTTAATTTGACATTTCTTAAACATTATTGTTTGGTGCATGTACAAACATTAGCTCACTGATGAAAGCACAGTTCCTTTCCTTCAGTTTATCTGTATTTTCACGAGTAACATACAGATGCAAGTATCCATTATAGTAATGTGGTTCATATCTTTGTGAATTAATGTAACTGAACCGGATATGATGAAACAGTTGAATGTCTCAAACAATCACTACTTAGCACCTGTGTTGCTTTGCAGCTGCCTATGTGCAGGTGAGTAACATTATATTGTTCTATACCATTGTGTTTTTCAGCTTTGAGTTCACCCGACATTACACCCCTCAGTGAAGATGCCATCTGCTAAGAAGTCAACCAACATTTACTTGGGCAAGGATACTGATTCTGACAGTAATACCAGTGGGTCTAAAATGGAATTGGACCTTGATTCACAACGTAAAGCAAACCAGAGTGAAGATGACGATTATGCCACAGATGATGATATTCCACTGGCACGTCTGCGTGAGAAGGCCATTACCGCTGATAAAGATGATGCCCCTGTCCCAGCCATTCCTGACAGACCCCTATGCTCTGTCACCCCTGACCTCACCACCTTTGATGAAACTGACCACGACCGTGAGGATGACGTGCCACTAGCCCAGCTAAGGAATGATGGCACACACAATAGTGGTCATCAACTTGAATCCGATTTTGCACAGAGGATGAATTGCCTCTATCTGAGTTAAGGCAAGGACATGGCCTGACTGACAGACAGACCTTTGCAGTCCTCCATAGCCCAGGCCAGGCCTACTGCTGACAAGGAAGTGGATATGCCTCCTACTGTACATGAGTTCAGGCGTAGTCCACAGCAAGTTTATTCGGATGGAGAAAGTCCACTGGATCTTAGCCAAAGTAGCTCCTTGTCAAGCAAGGATTTGAGTGTGCCACAGCATGGAATGTGTACGAGTACTCTACTCAGAAGTGCATACAAACCAGTGGGTACTGAAATTGATCACAGGGCACCATCTCTTAACCACCCTGTAGTTTCCGTTCCAAAGTGTGGGTGGCTAACCAAAAAGATATGGCAAGCATGCCTACCATGTAACACATTGTGGGAGAAATGCCTAACGCCAGTTCGCATTGATGAGTTTGTGTGTCCGGTCAGCCCAGTAACAAACCTGGACTCAGACAGCACAGAGATGGACTTCCACAATTTGATGTTCCCAGAGGAACTCTACTCACTTATTGCTGATGAAACTAACTGCTATGCTGCACAGAGGCAGGCTGCAGCAGGCAAGGTTGATAAGCAGTGGAGTCCTGTTTGTCCTGGAGACATACGCACATTTCTTGGTGTCAGAATATACATGTCTATTGTACATGTTCCAGAATACAGGCAGTACTGGGAAACACACCATGTGTATGGTCATTTCCCAATAGCTGAGTACATGACCCGAGAGAAGTTTGAAAACATTCAGCAGTATTTCCACTGCAATGACAAACACCTCAGACTGCCACAGGGCTCTGTGGGTCATGACAATTTACATCATGTACAGCCAGTACTGGATGCCGTACATCATGCATTTAGGACACAGTATAATGTGCATCATGAAATGGCAGTAGATGAAGCCATGGTTGGCTTTCGTGGACGTGTGACATTCAGACAGTTTGTGCCTGGCAAGCCGGAGAGGTATGGCATTAAGATATGGGTGCTGGCTGACTCACATAATGGTTATGTGTGTGAATTCCAGGTATAAACTGGAAAGGCAGAGCAGACCACAGAGGTTGGGCTGGCATCAAAGCAAAGCAAAGAATCGCATTTGCTTTGACAACTTCTTCTCTGTCCCTCTGGCACAGCAACTGCTGCAAGACTGTCTGTACTGGTGCAGAACCATGAGCACCAATAGGTCAGGATGGCCTGTAACGTTCAACAGGCAGGGCATTGATGAAGCACCTCAAGGGTTCTACAAGCAGTTGCAGAGTGGACTACTGCTTGCAACTGAATGGAAGGATAGCAAGCCAGTATTTCTGCTGTCAACTAATAGTAACCCAATCATGCCAGTCTCCAGCATATGCAGGAGACAGCACGATGGAACAAAAACTTCAGTGCCATGTCCACCAGTTGTAAACATGTACAACACATACATGAATGGGGTAGACCGAGTCTATCAGCTCAGGATGCAGTATCCAACTGCACGAAAGGCAAGAAAATGGTGGTTGTATTTGTTCTGGTTCCTATGGGATGTGGCCAGAGGGAATGCTTACATTTTATTCCATGAGAGTAGCAGCCACCGGCAGCTTTCACATTCTGACCATATTATTGTGGCAAGACAGTTACAGTTTAGAAGAAACCTAGGCATGCACCTTCTGGCCACCTACAAGAAAAGGAAAAGATGCATTGAGATTACTGTCCCAGAGCCCATGAGCCAATTTGAACAAGGCTCACACTTCCCAGTGAAATGACAGAAGTCACGATGCAAATACTGTGCCAGCAAGGGTAAACATGTTGAACCATCATGGGGATGCCCCACCTGCAAGATTAACCTGTGTGTTGAATGCTTTGATGAGTACCATGGCCATAAGGGTCTAGCAGATTGCAGACATCAGTAAGATATACAGTGCACAGTGTACACCATAAAGTTCTGGCCAGGCTGCTGGGTGCATCAGTGTGTGTCATACCCAACCCCTGTCGATCTTATGATTGACCTAGATGGCAGTTGGGAACTTAGAGACTCTTCGGCTCAATCCCATAGTGCTGCTATCCTAGGTAAGCATGGCCTCAGGGGTGCCACTGTGCTACAGTGCTTCCCTCAGGGAAAGGACACATGCAAAAAGACAAGGTCAGGGTCAGTCTTGCTTTTTCTCTTTACATGTACCCGTTCTGTGCCCCCTTTTCAGTGTCCACCCATGCAGTATTGCAGCTAAGGTAAGGTTAGACAGTATCATCTGATGGTGTGTGAATCAGTGGGCAGCACACGTAGGCACCATTACTGCTAGAATCATCCCGGATGGCAGTAGGGAACTAGGAGACTCTTCATTTCAGTCCCACTGGGCTGCTTTCCAGGATGCGCATGGTTTCACGGCTGCAACTATGATGCCTTCAGTCCCTTCCTGAAAGGCCACCACCAAAAAGAATGAGTCTAGGTACGTCTGTCCCCAGTGCAATGTGGCCTTTCACTCTCCCTCCACTCTGGTACAGTAAATGTATGAAGGTCAGGGCAGCAATTAGTAAGTTACTTCCGTCCCTCATCCCTTAGGCCCATTGCTGAATGGGCACATGTAAACAGAAAAGGCAGAGGTAAAGCAGACTGCTGACACTAAAGGAGGTCATGATACAGTAGTGGTATCATCAGTCTGAGTGGGCAGCCAGCACAAGTATGGGACAGTTCAGATAACCAACAGCTAGAGCCCCATGCCTGTCCTTGGCATAATAGTTAGCGGCTGTCCTTACCCTGCTTTTTCTCTTTACATGTGCCCTTTCTGTGCCCCCTTGTCAGTGTCCACCCATGCAGTATTTCAGCTAAGGTAAGGTAAGACTGTATCTCCTGCTGTTCATGGAATCACTGGAAAGGGAGCAGCCAAAACCCTAAGCTATCCCATCATAGAATCTTGTGTTGGTGGATGCATCACAGGGGGCATATCCAGCCACCATGGATCTTATGATCCACCTGGATCACAGTTGGGAACTTTGAGACTCTTCAGCTCAGTCCCATAGTGCTGCTGTCCTAGGTAAGCCTGAGGTTAGGGGTACCACTGTGATGTAATTTTTCCCTCCGGGAAAGGATACATGCAAAAAGACAAAGCCTGGGCCAGTCGTGGTGTAGCTCTCCACTCAGTCTCCCTCCCTTCAGGTGTAGTAAATGTATGTAGGTCAGGGTAGTAAATGTATGAAGGTCAGGGCAGCAATTAGTAAGTTACTTCTGTCCCTCATCCCATAGATCCATTGCTGAATGGACACATGTAAATAGAAAAGGCAAAGGTAAGACAGACTGCTGACATTGGAGGAGGTTGTGAGGCAGTAGTGGTATCAGCAATCTGAGTGGGCAGCCAGCACAGGTTTGGGACACTTCAGATAACCACCAGCTGGAGCCCCATGCTTGTCCTTGGCATATTAGTGGTGTGGTGGTCCTTACCCTGTTTTTCCTCTTTACATGTGCCCTTTCTGTGCCCCCTTTCAGTGTCCACCCATGCAGTATTTCAGCTAAGGTAAGGTAAGACTGTATCTTCTGATGTTCTGGGAATCACTGGAAAGGGAGTAGACAAAACCCTAAGCTATCCCATCGCAGAATCTTGTGTTGGTGGATGTATCACAGGGGACATGCCCAGTCACCATGGATGTTATGATCTACCTGTATTGCAATTGGAAACTTGGAGACTCTTCAGCTTGGTCCAATAGTGCTGTTGTCCTAGGTGAGCATGGTGTCAGGGGGTGCCACTGTGATGCAATTATTCCCTCTGGGAAAGGACATGCAAAAAGACAAAGCCTGGGTCAGTCTTGGTCTTTTCACATGTTGTCTTGGTATAGCTCTCCACTCAGTCTCCCTCCCTTCAGGTGTAGTAAATGCATGTAGGTCAGGGTAGTAAATGCATGTAGGTCAGGGTAGTAAATGTATGAAGGTCAGGGCAGGAATTAGTAAGTTACTTCCGTCCCTCATGCCTTAGGTCCATTGCTGAATGGGCACATGTAAAGAGAAAAGGCAGAGGAAAGGCAGACTGCTGACACTGAAGGAGGTAGTAGTGGTATCAGCAGTCTGAGTGGGCAGCCATCACAGGTATGGGACACTTCAGATAACCACCAGCTGGAGCCCCATACCTGTCCTTGGCATATTAATGGAGCAGCGGTCCTTACCCTGCTTTTTTTCTTTACATGTGCCTTTTCTGTGCCCCCTTGTCAGTGTCCACCCATGCAGTATTTCAGCTAAGGTAAGGCAAGACTGTATCTTCTGATGTTCTGGGAATCACTGGAGATATGGGAAACAGCAAACAAACAGGCAGCTCACAAGACCAGATGATTACAGAATGGGTTCATGTATGGCTTGATGCACAGGGTGGGTGGATCTACAATCTGCCATGACAGCATCACCGTGGAAGATGTTCACCTGTTCACAAGGGATGGCGTTCACCTAACTGAGGAGGGCATTGCGTTGTTCTTGACTAACCTCCACAATGGCATGACGAGAGCTATGTAGGATTGGTAACCTGCAGCTTGTGAGAAGAATGGAAAACACCCATGACCAAGTAGGACCAGTATGGTAAGTAAAACTCTATGAAATGTGTTGTGTAAAATATAGTTTTCGAGTTTGGCAAATAACTGTGGTAAGGAGTTGGTGAAGATGCTGAGAAAGAACAACTGTTTCAGGAGAGTGCTATCACGTACAATCTAATATGTCAGTGACCATCCTGCAATACTTCTTTCTTTTATTCTGCTTTTATCAGGCATGTGTATAGTTTAGATTCAGAATGGTGTACACCTGTACAGATATCAGTTTTGTTAGGACTCAGGTTATGGAAATTATGTTTTTTCATTTTTTGATAAATAACTTTGCAAGGGAGCATCTGAATGTGTAAGTAATACCTCATTTTGAAGACAGTATTAATAGTTGCAACATGGTAAAATAACTGTGCCTGTACATTGTACACATGTACAGATATCAAAGTTTGTTTTGGACTTGGGTTATGGAAATTATGATTTATTTTATATTTTGGTAAACCACTTTGCATGGGAGAATCTGAATGGGCCAAGTAATACCTGATTTTAAAGACAGTATTGATGGTTCCAACATGGTAAAAGAACTGTGGCTGTATGTTGTGCACATGTACAGATATCAGTTTGTTTTGGACTTAAGGTTATGGAAATTATGATTTTTTGTTTCATATTTTTGTAAATAACTTTGCAAGGGAACATGTAAGTATGCCAAGTAATACCTCATTTTGAAGACAGTGTTACTCCTTACAACATGGTAAAAGAACTGTGTCTGTGCACTGTATACATGTACAGATATCACAGTTTTAGTCTTGTAGGATTATGAAAATTATACATTTCCAATACTTCTCATTATTATGCCCATATCTTTGCAAGGGAGCATGGTGATGACACAAATGATGCATCATTTTGAAGCTGACATTAAGACGCATAACTTCTACATTGATATGTAGCCTCTGTCTATTACAAGTGATGAGATATTATGCTTTATTTATAAATTATTAGAAATACTATATTAATCATATTTCTGAATATCTCCATAAAGGAGCATCACACAGTAATGGTTAAGATATCATTTTAAAGCTGACATTCATACAAACAAATTAAATACAAATTGTATGGGTCTACATAGAACAATGACCAAGATATTGTGCTTTGCTTTTCCAAAAAGGTAAAAATATGTACAATATCAACATTCCTTGCCAAATATTTAATAATGACTTTGATACACACTATCAACATTTGCACTGTTGGAAAGGGCAGTGTCTGCTCAACAACTTTTGCATTTGCATTTTTAGTCTAGCTATTATAGTTAGAGTTATGAACATTTATTTTCTGTATGGTATTAGAAATGGATTTTCTGAAAATGAGCTCAGGCTGCACTGTTGTTCCTATGGTGGAATTAACCAGGCAGATTTTTCTGAGCTGCTATGGAGTGAATGAGTTAAGAACTTATGCAGTTTGTATTTTGTCTTGGACCTGAATATCCACTCATCATCATCTGCACTTGCCTTGCTAATAGTAAGTAACTAGGGAAAAGTAATTTATTTTAGATATAGATAGGAACATAGTAAGGATTAGTTCAGATGTCTTCTGTATTTATTTGAGACTGTTCTGCAATGTTGTTTTAAAATATTTCCTGTGATTTTGAACTCTGAAGTAACTGTGTTTGTTTTCTGATCTTTGTCCTGCTCTTTTATTGTTTATTATTAAATATATTTAAACATATCTTTGTGGCTATTTGTGAGACATATTTCAGCTCTTAGCGTACTTGCATGCATATTTGGTGACACGGTACAGACCACTCCTAAATAGCCTTGCAAGTCTTGGTCAAAAATACTATTTGGATTAATAGTAACATTACACAGTAGGATCAGACACCCTTTGTAAGGGCCTTATAATAGCTGATAAGTAGGGTGCCTGGTGGCAGCTGGTACTACCTTATAGTCTGAGCAGAAGGGGGCATAGCTAGTAAACCTATGCCAGCCTTTCCTAGGGGTGTGTGTGTATGTGTGTGTGTGTGTGTGTGTGTGTGTGTGTGTGTGTGTGTGTGTGTGTGTGTGTGTGTGTGTGTGTGTGTGTGTGTGTGTGTGTGTGTGTGTGTGTGTGTCTGTTTGTATATCAATCAAATTTCAAAGTGTGTGTTTGTGTGTGTGTGTGTGTGTGTGTGTGTGTGTGTGTGTGTGTGTGTGTGTGTGTGTGTGTGTGTGTGTGTGTCAGCTACTTGGGCAGGGACACGAAGCACTGGTTGGACAGAGAGAGTGCTGGAGATCTTAGCTTGGCCACTCGGCTGAGATCTTAATCCTATAGCTGTGCCAATGGGGGGAGTCTTATTGGGAATCTGGAGAAAGAGGGAGAAACCAGCCCCAGACTGACTGTGATCTTTGTGTGATCATAAGGGAAATTGCACTTTACTGTGTGTGTGTACTTGTAATCCTCCCATTGTGTACATCCCTCACTGTTGCCATAGGAAAGGATTGAGGCTCCTTGATTACTGGGGCAGTGCAGGGACATCCCTTATTAATTGGTTGGCAGTGGTGGGATATCCACATCACATATTAATCGGATGACAGTGGTGAGATAGCCACCTCACATATTAATTGGCTTGTAGTGGTGTGGATATTGAATTCCTGTAACCTGTGTACAGTGGTCACTGAAGGTGTGGGTACTCTCAATCAGCCAAGCAGTGAATATTCAGAGTTCATATCACAATTGTTTTATTTTTTCTGTTAGTTTAATTAATCATGGGGAGCAGACAAGCATATCAGTAGAGGAGTATGTCAAGTTGACAAGGAGCCAGTTGGTTGAAATGTGCCAGGCTAAAAAACTGGTGCATGCCAACCTGACTAAAGCAGACATGATTGCAGCTTTAGTCACAGCTACATCACAGAATAGCAACCAGGAGGACAGCCAGACTGGCCGTGAAGATGTACAACTCTCAGAAAATGGACAGCTCAACCTTTCCACAGAGGACTTAAAAATCCATCTGGAGTTAAACAGACTTGAACTGGAGGCCAAGTGTTTGGAAATAGAAGCTGCAGAGAAACTGAGATGTCTTGAGGCTGAGGAAAATAAGAAACTGCAACAGCTGGAGGCTGAGGAGAAGGAGAGGCAGAAGCAACATGAAAATGAGATGATGACTCTTCGCCAGAGTCATGGAGGTAATGGGGAAGGGAGCAACCGAATCCCAGAAGTAACAAAGGTCAGTAAATTTCTTCCACAATTTAAAGAGGAGGATCATTTTGATAGTTTCATTCATATGTTGGAGAGGGTATGTAAACAGTATAATGTTGACAAAGGACTCTGGGTACGGTTCCTGATCCTCTTATTCCATGGTAAAGCTGTAACTGTTATTTCTTAACTATTTGATACTGATTGTTTAAACTATAATATTGTAAAAAAACTGTTTGCTAGAATGTTTTAAGTTAACACTTGAAGCTTATAGGAAAAAGTTTTGTGAGCATAGATGCAAGACAGATGAAAGTGTGTGTGAGTATATTGCTGAACTAAGTACTTAATTTCATAGGTGGGTGAATGGATGTCAGGTTACCACTTTTGAAGAGCTGGCAGACCTTTTGCTGAGGGAACAAGCCCTTAGCACTTTGCCTGAGGACATTAGAATCTGGTTAGCTGATAGACAGTGTAATACTGCAGATGAGTTGGGGAAGAAGGGAAATGTATACCTATCAAGCAGGGCATCACTGCACAGGAAAAGGACACCCAGTGCTGCTCATGGGTCTAAGGGAACCCATGGTGGGCAGCCCAGACTGCCCCAACAGAGTCTGCTAGTAGCAGGGGAAGCCATTAGTCCAGGTATATGTCCAGGACCAAGGGTTAAATGTTTTAAATGCAACCAGTGAGGCCATGTAGCATATAGATATCCATAGAAGCAAGGTGGGGAACAAAAGGTGGGAATGACAAAATGCCAGTAGTAGGCTGACTCAAGGCAACAAGGGTTAGGGTATCAAACTATCACAATAGGTTGTATCCTATCTTAGTGGATGGACAAGAGGCCACTACTAAGAGAGAGAGACACAGCCGCTGACCTAACCATTGTGAAGCTTGCAATGGTTAAAGAGGAGCACTACTTGCTTGGGTAGTCTACTCCGGTTAGAGCTTTAGGAGGTACCCCATTCAAAATATTTTTGGTTAGGGTTCACCTTGACTGGGAGGGGGGAAAAGGAAGCTAGCAAGTAGGTGTGTTTAAGGATATCCCTGCAGATGTCCTGACAGGGAATGATTCTGATAATGCAGTACTATGTGCTGTTGCATGCAGTAAGCTTGGAGACAAGCATGTGGGTCTGGTAGCCTGGGGGAGACCCAGACAGACCGCACACTTGCAGCCAGGACTGGTGAGGTGTTTACTTAAGGGAGGGAGCTACCCTGTAGCAGTGAGACTGAAGGTGAGCCACAGCGTCTTGTGGGTACTGATGTTCCCTTGGACAGATTGACTGCAAGGGCAGAGTTGAGTAGTAGTAGTAGTACCCAGGCTGACAGTGAAGCACCACTGTCAGAGGATGCCAGACTTCCTCTGGAAGGGGAGCTGGGAAGAGTTGCTAAGAGAGAGCTCTCAGACCCCACATTACAAGGCCTGAGGGAGGTAGCTAATGAGGCACCTGATTCTCAAGGAAAGGGGGAATCTGCATACTTGGACATGGGGTTACTGTATAGAGACTGGATCCCTGACAGAGGGCTACAGCAGTTAGTAGTGCCCAGAGCCAACCATCTGCACTACTAGCCATAACCCAAGATATTCTCTTTGCAGGTCATATAGGCATAAAATGTAAAAAGAGATGTATTATGCAGAACTTTTATTGGCTTGTGATTTCCAGAAATGTAACAGGATACTGCAGGATTTGTGAACAGTGCCAAAAGGTAGGCAAGACAGGAGACAAGTGAAAGCTCCTTTGATGTCTTTGCCTGTGATTGAGGAGCCATTTCAGGGGGTAGCTATGGATATTGTGGGGCCTCTGAGTACCCCAAGTTCCACAGGGAAAAAGGATATCCTAGTGGCAGTATATTATACTACCAGATACCCTGAAGCGGGAAGACTCTGTCCTCCATTGAGGCAATAAAGGTGGCAAATGCTTCTGTGGAAGTACTGTGGGGTGAAGCACCTAAAGATCACTCCCTACCATCCCCAGACTAATGGTCTTGTTGAGAGGTTAAAGTCTACACTCAAGATGATGCTACAGGCATTTGCAGACCAGTTTAAGAGGCAGTGGAACAAATATTTGCACCATCTGTTGTTTGCTTACAGAGAAGTGCCCTAGGTATCCACAAGTTTTTCACCCTTTGAGTTGTATGGGCATAGGGTGAGGGGAACTCTAGATTTGATTCAAGATGAGTGAGATGGTGAATGTGAATCCGACAAGGAGTCTGTTGTGGCATATGTCCTAAACATCAGACAAGGCTCAGGGAACTCATGGGCTTGGCCCAGGAGAACCTGGCAGAACCCCAACAGCAGAAAAAGGTCTGGTATGACAAGAATGCTTGAGATAGGGAGTATGCTGTAAGGCAGCAGGTAATAGTTCTCATTCCTGTCAGATCCAACAAGCTGCAGGCAGCCTGGGAGGGACCCTACAAGATAGTGAGTAAGATCAGTGATGTTAACTAGATGGTAGAACTGCTAGGAAGGAGGCAGGGGCATAAATAGTACCATGTTAACTTAACGGAACCATACCACGATAGGGAGGCCTTTGTGCTGAGTATTTGCAGTGGATGGCAGGAGGAGTCTGAGGAGGATCTGGTGACTGGTCACCTCAGTGAGGCTCGAACTGACACCTCAGCGGAAGGGGTAGCAATGTTCCAGCAGCTATCCCCTACCCAGGTTTGAGAAATCCAAGCAGTGTTACAGGAGTTTGGGGACATGTTCACTGGGAAAACAGGGTGCACCCACTTGTGCAGCACCATGTAGATACAGGAACCCAAAGACCTATTAAGCAGACCCCTTATAGGATGCCTAAGAGGGTGAAACAGACTCTGAGGGAGGAGATACAGAAAATGTTGGAACTAGGGGTAATTAAGGAGTCCAGCAGTCCCTGGGCCTCCCTAATGGTGCTGGTACCA
The DNA here is from genome assembly GCF_019279795.1 of Protopterus annectens. Classification (NCBI taxonomy): domain Eukaryota; kingdom Metazoa; phylum Chordata; order Ceratodontiformes; family Protopteridae; genus Protopterus; species Protopterus annectens. The sequence goes on along the minus strand of NC_056728.1, from coordinate 173,626,527 downwards.
AAGAAGGATGGCAGCACCAGGTTCTGTGTGGAATAAAGGAAATGAAATAGTCACACAGAGTCAGATGCTTACCCCATGCCTAGGACAGATTAAGCCCTAGAGCAGCTGGGTGGGGGTAAGTATCTTACCACTATTGATCTTACCAAGAGTTACTGGCAGCTGTCTTTGACTCCCAATGCTAGAGAGAGGTAATCCTTTGTGACTCTTTTTGGCTTGTATGAGTTCACAAAGATGCCCTTTGTGATGAAGAATGCCCCAGCAACTTTCCAGTGGCTGGTAGATTGTATCCTAGCAGGAGTAGGAGATTTTGCCTTTGCTTACCTAGATGATATTGCCATCTACAGCCATTCCTGGCAAGAGCACCTTCAGCATGTCAGGGAAGTGCTGGGCAGACTACAGAGGGCAGGGATGACCATTAAGCCCAGCAAATGTCAGGTGGGTAAAGCAGAGCTCTCCTACCTGGGGCATAGAGTGGGGAGTGGTAAGATCAGGCCAGAACCTGCCAAAATGGAAACCTGCCCCTGGCCCCAAAGAGCAGGTGAGGGCATTCTTACGGACAGCAGGGTATTACAGAAAGTTCATCCCCAGTTATAGTACCATAGCTGCTCCCCAAACAGGTCTGACAAGGAAAAACAGGCCAGATAAGGTAGTTTGGACCCCATTATGTGAGTATGTCTTCCGAATGCTACCCAACCACGGGGAGGACATGCAGATTCCACACAGAAGGCACTCCCAAGCCCAGCCGAGAATCGAACGGGAGAACCTCTTGCTGTGAGGTAACAATGGTACTGCTGTACCACCACGGCATTCAGCCTTATCTGTATGGAAGGAAATTCACTGTAGTTACAGATCACAATCCCTTAACATGACTACATTGAGCCAGCCAGCAAAATTCCAAGTTAATAAGTTGGAGGCCTAGAGTTGCAAGCATATGATATGACAGTGCAGCACCACAGTGAGGTTAGCAATGCTAATGCAGATGGGCTCTGAAGACAGGGAATGGGGTAAATTATTCCCAGATAGGCTCAACCCTCTCAAGCAACATTTCTCAAGGGTCACTTGAAAAACTAGCTTGAGTTTTTGGAGATTGGCCAACCTTTGTAAAGGCCTTATAGTAGCTGATAAGTAGGGTGGCTGGTGGCAGCTGGTACTACCTTATAGTGTGAGCAGAAGGGGGCATAGCTGGTAAACCAGTGCCAGCCTTTCTCAGGTGTGTTTGTATGTGTGTGTGTGTGTGTGTGTGTGTGTGTGTGTGTGTGTGTGTGTGTGTGTGTGTGTTTGTATATCAATCAACTCTCAAAGTTTGTGTGTGTGTGTGTGTGTGTGTGTGTGTGTGTGTGTGTGTGTGTGTGTGTGTGTGTGTGTGTGTGTGACCTACTTGGACAGGGACACAGAGCACTTTTTGGGCAGAGAGGGTTCTGAAGGTCTTACCTTGGCCACTCGGCTGAATCTTAACCCTATAGCTGTGCCGGTGGGGAATCTTACTAGGGATATAGAGAAAGAGGGAGAAACCAGCCCCAGAGTGACTGTGATCTTTGTGTGCTCCTAAGGGAAATTGCACTTTACTGTGTGCGTACTTGTTATCCTGCCATTGTGTATGTATCTCACTGTTGCCAGTGGAGAGGATTGAGGCTCCTTGATTACTGGACTATTGCAGGGTCATCACAATGAATACTCTTCTATTTAAACTATGCTGACATGTCTGAGTCTTATTTTTAATTTCTACAAGTCTTTTGGGTTTCCAATGCCATGACGGGAGTGGACCCCATTCCTAAGTAAGGGTATGATTAAAGTTCATGAAATTACAATTGTTTCAGTCTTTGATGTTAGCCAAAAGTGCTCTTTCCAGAACCAGCAATGTGCGCAGAGCTGACTTATTCTGCAATTCATATGGAGTTACATGTATTGGTAGCATATCTAAATACAGCTGCAAATTATTTTTTTTTGTTATGGGACCCATTGTTTCTACTTCTATTGGTACTGTGTGGGTATTGTTTTTTTCACATTGTTCTCATTTCTCCCTGCAAAGCCTGGTATTTTATGCCTTTATGTCTCTCTGTATGTAAAATACTATAATCACTGGGTGTAGTGATTTAAGTGATCAATGCTACTTTTGTATTCTTTTCATGGATAACTACATCAGGTTTTCTTGCATCTAATTTCTGAACTGTTGGTAATGAGTTATCCCATGTGATATAAACTTCATCATTTTCTATAATGCTTTGTGGATCATGTTTCCAATGCTTCTCAGCTAATTCAGTATTGTAGTGTTTGCACATTCCCCAGTGCAATAGACTATCCACATTATTATGCCTTTCAATATACAGTCCCTCTGCCATTAGTGTGTCACAGCCAGCAACAAGATGTATGACTGTTTCCAGTTGCTTTACAGAACTTGCATTTTTCTTTCTCTCATGTTCAATGGACTTTGCAAACCAATGTGTATGTAGTCTACTATCCTAGGCCACCTGTATTAACCTTTCATCTTTTGGTTTAAATTCACTTCTCCTTTACCATTCCCGCATCAAATTCTAATCAACATGAGGTTGTTCCAGGAGTTTTATATACTTGGCACTGTATTTATGGCTTTTCTACATTTCTTTCCTTCTCATATGATCTTTCTCCTTATATTAATTCTTTTATTTTTTTGGTACAGTCAATTGTTGTCATTTTTGTCTACTTGTGATTTGATTTCCATTCCTACTGACACCTGAATGCTTCTTCTAAGCTAAGTGGGAAGGTCATCTTACATTTTTTATTCTCATATTTTTAAACTTTCACTATATTTGAATCTGACAAGCATAGCTGGCCTTAGGCATAGGCAAACTAGGCGGCCACCTAGGGCACTGCTCTAGCAGGGGCACTTTTCTAGTAAACTGGATGGTGTAAATAGACCAGGATGGGAGCACCAGGTGGTGTTGAGGGTGGCGCTGTGGAGCCCTTTTGCCTAGGGCACCACTTGACCTAAGGCCGACCCTGCCAAGGTCAACATACATAGATATGCAGTCCCATGATTATAGATCTATACATGTAAGCAGTTTCAGTGAGGCCCATACCGCCTTCAAAATTAGAGACATATAATCTTGGTATACATTGATTTTTAGAAATCATTTGATAAGCCTTTTTTTTCTTTTTCTCTCCAGCTGATCAGAAACATTTTGTGACCAGTCAATCACACCAAAGTTAAAACAGGAAAAGCAAATTAGTTTATAGCTTGGACTTTATTCCTATATGTTAATGCTGTTTTCAATATTAGTTTTAGTCTTCAGAAGTATTTCGTACTGAGTTTTATTTGCATTTGTTCATATTTTGTTGCTGATAATCAATTCCCAAATATTTATACACTCCTTCCTCCTCAAGTTCCTTTATATCCCAGTCCTGTCCCAGACTGATATTTTCTTGGTTCTGCAGCTTTCCTGCTTTAAATGTTGGTCTTGCACATTTATCAAGACCGAATGTCATTCTATTATCACCTGAGAAAGTTTTAACCACTTGCAGTTGTGCTTTCATCTCCTTATTGGATGAACTATACAGTTTTAGGTTATCCACAAAAAGTGGATTAGAAATCTTTAAGCAAGTTTGTTTTCTGGGAGCCAAGACCTAATCTATTATGTGAAACAGCTTAATGGGTTAACGGTATGACAAAACAACAGAGGTGACAAAGAATCACCCTGGAATATCCCCTTTGAATTTATATCCCTGGGGTAATAATTTGCGCTTTGTCATGACTTAATTGCAGAGTGGTTTGTCATTGTTTCATAGTCACTGTAATCTAATTGATTATTGCATGATATATCTAAGACATAGGTAAGCACTCCTTTATCCATGAATGCGGGGAGCTGCCAAATATTTATTTATTTATTTATTTTTGTAATCTGTCCATACCATACTTAGATTCTTCCCCTTTTACAATTTTCCTTTATGACTTTATTTAGCAACAAATGACCATTTATTCCATATGACTTTCTTTTTTACCCTTTTGTTCTATTTTCATGATTACATTTTCTTCTAAATGACTATGAACTCTGTTGGTATCAGTTCCAGTATACAGCTTATACATCTTTAGAAGGCAAGTTATTGGTCTATAGTGTTTTGGATGGCTTGCAGGTTCAATCCTAAGGAGAAGTATTATTTTTCCAGGTTGGTGTCTGTTCAGGATGCACATATAAATAACTCTTACTCAAGGCTAACTCTACATGTAAAGATATTAATAATTTTAGCCAGAAGTTAGGTAACGCATCTGGTGTTTTCCAGTTAGGAACTTTTCGTAAGTGTCTTCTTCATCTGGTTTTCCAATAATGAGCTATTTTTTAACTTTCTTTTAGTTTCATTGGCCATTACTTTATCCCATTTCATATCCTGCATGTTTGAACTTCTTACTGTTTCTTTTACTAATTTAACCTATTCAGCACCTTTGTTAAGTTCCACAGGGATTTCATAAATATTTCTCCAATATGTGCCAATTTTTTTCCTTTTCGGTGGTGTTTCTATTCCTTTTGTTTTGTTTCCCAATTCTCTATAAAACTCTTTTGGGTCATCAATTAATTGCTTATTTGCGGTGGTACAGCAGTAGCATTGTTAACTCACAGCAAGAGGTTCTCCCATTCGATTCTTGGCTTGGCTTGGGAGTGCCTTCTGTGTGGAGTCTGCATGTCCTCCCCGTGGTTGAGTAGCATTCGAAAGACATGCGTGTGTAAATCGGCGTGCCTTTGTTGAAGGTTGGACATCGAGCTGGCACCTTGGCATTTTGTAAAAATCTACTGCCAATCATTAGCGGACCGGAGTTCCGCTGTGGCAACTCCTTACCAGGAAAAAGCCAAAATACAAACAACAACATGTAAATAAAAAGTGTTAATATGGTGCATTTTATTTTTTATGAACAGGAGTTTCTTACTTTACTGATCGCTCTCTCATACACACATGCAGGCACTTCAAAAGTCATACACACACTCTCCATGCATTCCTTTACTGTTCACGCTCTGACACACATGCAGGCACTTCAGAAGTCATACACACACTCTCCTTGCATTCCTTTACCGATCGCTCTCTCATATACACATGCAGGCACTTCAAACGTCATACACACACTCTCTCCCTGCATTCCTTTACTGATCGCTCTCTCATACACACATGCAGGCACTTTTACATTCATACACACACTCTCCATGCATTGCTTTACTGTTCGCTCTCTCACACACACTCAGGCACTTTTACATTCATACACACACTCTCCATGCATTCCCTTACTGTTCACTCTGTCATACACACACGCAGGCACTCCTACATTCATACACACACACTTCATTCTCTCCCCACGCACTTGCAATCACTGCCCAAACAACACAAGAATCAAACCCACTACCCTTATGTCTGCAGAGAGACATATTTTAGATAAAAAAAATTTGTAGTTGGCAAATAACCGATGAGAGAAGCACAGCAACATAATCGAGTGTTTGTCGGTATGAGCGTGCAATTATGATCTAACAAGCCATTACTTTACACTCGCTAAGCTGTTTAGCAAGTATAAAATAAGAAAAAAAAAGTAAACAGCTAAGCGAGTGTAAAATAATGGCTTGGAAGTTCGTAATCACACAGTCATGCACACACAAAACTTCAGATATCATAGGTCCATAAAGAAAAATGGTTGCTATTGGCAACCAAGACCACATGGAACAGCTGGCAAAGGAACGCCACAGGAAAGGAAATTACATAAAAAAAAGAAGTACAGGGCATTAAAGGAGTAAAACAGTGCCAATTTGCAGATTGAAGTGGGATTAATGCATCAGACAATGGACAGCAAGTTTTTTCATTACACCTTCTCACTGAACAGACTACAAGACTGCACAACCACTACCCATATTGAACAGGAAATCTTTAAGGTAGTCAGTGGTACTGCTCTTTAGGAAAGTTAGAGAAAATAACTTCGGAAAGAAGGCAACTTTATAGTAATAATTGCCACTGGCAACCAACACCACGCGGAACAGCTGGAATGCTGCAGCAAAGGCAAATAAATATAAAAAAGTACAGTACTAAAGCGCCACAGTTCAATGCCAAGTGCATACATGTATCCACAACAGTTGTTTGGTCAGCAGGACCCAAACAGGCAATGTTTAAACATTTTTGGATGCACGTGTGAACTTATGCAGCACAGCGACCGAAAGGCCAGGAGAAATGAAGATGCCACATTAAAGAGATACTGATACTTTGCTTTCAAACAATGTATTTCTACAAAAAATGTAATACTCAACAGTATAAATCCATGAGGGAAGCTGATGCAGAAAGAGACTCATACAAGGTTCCAAAAGGGAAATACAGCGTACTGGAAACACAATGCTAAAAAGAAGTACCCTACCTCCTGCACTTGTATTTGAGCACTCAGGCTGGGGGAAGGACAAGGGAGTAATGACATCACAGAATGGGTGGGTCTTATTATTTTAGTTAGAATCAGATGACGGCTGTGGTGATGTCACTTTGGGGGAGGGAACTGATTAAAAAAAAAAAAAAATGTACCTGCACTGCCTGACCTCGATGATGTCAGTAATTGGGTGACTCCAGCAAGCTTTATTCAAACATGAGAAAATAATTTTGTAAGTGAAACCATCACAGTATGAGAAGGTAGGCTTCTGTTACAGAAGTAAGGGGAATTATAAAAATTGTAAATGCTTTATTGTTGTTGCTTTACAGAGGACAATGTAAATAGGGAGGAAAAGGGCCGTGAAGTTGAGGAATACATTAGAGAAACCTGTTGTACTCCTTTAATCTGGCTTTGTAGGAATAGTGTGCATACATGTATGAATTAAGTTTAAACAATTTACTATCTGTACTGGGTGTTTGCGTGAAAGAAACCCAAAATATGCTACTTTGGTTATTATTATGTTTATTCATTTTTTTGACACAGACATCTGAGAATGGTGCAGTCAACAATGTAGCTGTAATTGCTGTGCTTTGTGGATCAGTATGTATGTATGTATACCTTTAAGAAGCTTTCCAGGGGCTTGCACATGTGTATAAATATTGAGTATGTGTGAGCCAGACTGCCATTTTGTAGAGAGCTGTTGATGCATGTATGTAATGATCTGTCAGTTAATCAGCTCATTTATATTTTGTGTTGCTGCTATACATCCTGATGTGTTTCTATATAATCTATATAATAAAGCATATAAATGAACTACCCCACCTTTCGTCTTGAATCATAACATAGGATGAGCGATAGATTTGAGGGACTCTTGCTGATAAAAATGACTGACTCTACTAAACTGATAAAGTTAAAAAGTCATCTTGTCTGTCTTTGGAGGACCAGTGTGTATTTGTGTAAAGCAAGCTGGAATACCTTACTGTGGCCATTTTATCACAATCAGACATCCAGTGCTTACAGAGTCAATTAAGTGGCCGTATTTGTTAGGTATGGATATTGATGGATTTTATTGTCAGCAGTCTGAGAATCCTTTTATTGTTGAATTTTCTGAAATGGGTACTTTTATCATTGGTTAATACATTTTGTTTCACTGCCTACTAGAAAAAATGTTCAAAACTACAAAGTTATTGCATTAAACAATAACTCTAATTGAAAACAATCAGGAAGGTGAATCTAAATGAAGACATGCATTTATTTATGGTCCTAAAAATGTGTTCAGGGGTCTCATGGTTTGAAAATTGCCCAGGGCCAAAAGTACATTTAATCCACCACTGGCTACCGTGTGTTTGTATCTGTGTCTTTGTCTACTTCACACTGTCAAAACCCCACATCATCAAAGACGAGATTGTCAAGATTATAATATCAAAATCCCAACCAGAAGAATGGCAAAGATCTTCCCAGGATAAGTAACCACTTATCCAAAAAGAAATAAAACCTAAACTACACCATCCCTAACTCACCCAGGTGGGGGTATGTGCCCCCCACCCCCCAACCAAATTTACCTAATCTGAGATTGTACTACAGTTGAGAAAAGGCAAAGTTCACTGACTTGTACAACAGGTTACTTACCCTGGAAAAATCTTCGTTGTTCCGCTGGTTCACTGAAATGGGATTTTGATATTGTCATCTCGACAATCTCGTATTGAAAAATGTGGGGTTTCGATAATTTCAGGTAGACCCATGTTTCTATATTTACATCTATCTGTCTGCCTTTCTATCTATCTGTAAAACTATTGAGGTTATCTGACTTGCCATTTTGGGGTGTGTGCATTAGACGCAGAGATCTGATCCCAGATAGTTATTTCCCTGTGATTCCACTTTCATTGCTTAAACATCTATATTAGCATAATATATGCAGTTGCTGTCCTCAAAATAGCTTTATTTGCAAACAGATGAGTGCAAAAAAGCTTTATTTCCAAATAGATGAGTGTTTTGGGCTATAATGGCTTCTTCAGATCCTTTAACATTGTAGCTGGAACACACATAGTTTTACACAATTTCACCAAAGGGGTTGGGTCTGCATTCAAATGTGCAGTGTCAATCATAAATGCAATTGAAAGGAAATCACTCCCTGTCGATAGAGTGGAATGCCATGATAAGAAGGTCAATCAGCTCGAGGATATCCTCCAAATTTATGGTGCTGCTTTGAATTTCATCTAATTTTTATGCACATATACAATTGCCAGTGATAGGTTTGAATGCAGTCTTGCTCCCCTAACGAAAACAAGAAAGAAAAACTTGCTAACCAGTGGGATTATTCAGCCATATAAATGGGTATTGTTATCTTGGAATGAGACTACAACTAATATATTCCAGTCACTCAAAATAACATACAATGGTGTATGTCATGTTGCCCTCATTTCCATTCCTTCTTGCCTTTTTTCACTGGTTTTATCTGAAATAGATGGATAGTAGCTCAGTTTCTAGCTTATCCATGCATTGAATTTCAACAAGTATACGATGATTCTTTACACTTTTACCCAATTGTTTTTGGGCTTCCACAGATGTAATGGTCTTTGTGGCCAACGTTGTAGTGGTCTTTGTGGCCAACTTTCTTGGGTGTCACAAACTGAGATCTGGAGGTCTCTTGCTGTAAGTACATAAGTAAATATCTGGTGGATGTCCTTAACCCTAAGGGTGGGTGACCACAAGCCCTGTGTCACTTCTTTATTGTTCATAGGTTAGTACTAGGCTAATTGCCCTTGTGGGCCATTTTAAGCCTAGCCAATTATCCCTTGAGAGACTCAAACCCTGCACCTTGTGTTTGTAAGGCAAACACTTTAACCATTAGGCCACCCTCCCAACCCTGTTCTAGTACAAGTTCTTTTCTGTCCAATTCTTTGAGCTTTAAAACACAACTAAATAATGCTTGATATACTGAGACCATGGCCAGCCATGAGCCTCATTTGCAAATTGAGTTCTTTTTTCTCCACTTTGGCATTCAGGTTGCTTGCTAGTGGGGATACCTCCACTTTGTCTAGCACAGGAAATGTGAATTAGGAATACACTGTAAATTTCAGACATTCACAGAATAGTGGGCATTAGTGTCCTTCGATTTAATGTCTGACACATGCTATGTGATCTTTCTTCTTAGGGGGTTATACCTACAATAACTAACTGGGATCAGGCCTCCCCACCTGCTGCAAACACCCCAAAGTAGTACGTCAGATAAACTCACTGGTTGTATTGTTTTTTACTGCTGGAACTTGCTATAAGGTCCACAGCAGTTAAAGTTCAGCATGCAGGATAATAGGGTGAGTTACTTTAGTTTGATATATATATATATATATATATATATATATATATATATATATATATATATATATATATATATATATATATATATATCAGCAATGTAAATGGTAACAACAGCAACAACCATGCAGTTCTTCCCAAACAAAAATGGCTCAGTTCAAATAAAGCAATGCATATAATATCCAAGAGAATCAGGTTTAATAAGTGCACACAGTAGGTAAGTGCTTTCACAACACAGCTTCTTCAGACCATTAAAATGTGCAATTAATTAGTCAGCCTTTATATACTCTATATTAATTAACTCTGACATCATAATTACAATTTACAATTTAAAGTGACCAGACTGACATTTATCATAGAAAACTCTAGCATTTAATATAAAATCTCCATATACATATTACAACAAAAAATAATAACATTACTATAAAAGTATAAATGAATCATTTATATAAACAAAAAATACCACAGAAGCTAAACACTGACTACTATGACAAGAAATTTTTTCAACAACATCCACCTACTGTTTTAAAATAAACCCACTCGGCAACCACCACACTAACAGCTTACCAAACCAGTAGTTAGCATATGAACAATATTGATAGTGTAAAACTATGTATAAAAACAAAATAAAATAAAATATAAATATATATATATATATATATATATATATATATATATATATATATATATATATATATATATATATATCTATTAAACAAATACTAACTAATGTACAAAAACAGGAACTAATAACCTCAGTGAACGTGTATAATAATGCATTGCTAACACATCTAAACTACAATCTCATGTATAATATACATTGATTAAAATTTATATTTACCTAACTTGCATACTCTTTGTTTTAAGAAATGGTCTGATCGAAGCACTCTCATTCAGTCCCTTAACTGAATCAGCTCTCAAATGTATGATCCATTTCACTTCCTTCTCTTCAGTGACATTTCTAACATTACCTCCCCTTATATTAGATGAAATAACCTCAACAACCATAAATGCAAAGGTATGTTGATGCCCTGTTAGCATCACATGCTTTGCTAAAGCATTAGTGACTAAACCTGCTCTAATATTATAGAGGTGCTCCCTGATTCTATTTTTAAAATACCTGTCTGTCTTTCCTACATAAAAGGATCGACAGACCACACATACAGCAAGATGTACCACATGCAGGGTGTTACAATTCACTGAACACTTAAAAATATACTCCATTCCTGTGTCAGGATGCATAAACCTACCAGTACTATCTATATATGAACAAAAATTACATTCACCACACGGAATAGTACCTGTTGTAACACCAGATTTATTTCTAGCTTGTTGGTAGCATAACAACCTTTTTAAATTATGTTTGTTAGAAGTTTTTTCCTTCTGCTGGTATGTATGATCACAAGGTAGCGTAAAAAAGAGTGATTTTTTCCCTTTTATGCATTGTTGTATAATCTTGGAGAAGGTATATATAAGGAATGGGATCTGTGGGGGTGCAGGGTGGGGCTAGCCCCTGGAAAAAAAAAATAACCAAAAGGATAGGTTCATTGTTTCATAGGTAGTTACTAGGTAATCAATCTGCAGACCATTACAAGTTTATTCAAAACCCTTATTTAAAAGTTCAAAGGTTTCCTCCAGCTCCTAGGGGACGAAAACAAGATAGACTAGGGGAAAATTTGAGGCTATCCATCCAATTACTTAGATTTAAGTTGACTGTGGCAAAGGTGCAACTCTGCTTAACACGATGTGGAAGTTTGTTCCTGAAGTAAGGGATGCACTGGGATATAACTCTAGCATGCTAACTTGTCTTCTTTATCTGCTGATGAAGGTTTAGTTTCTTTAACTATGTTTTTTTTTAATTATTATCAGCAGTTTTGATATACAATGAAATAAAAGCACTCAACTTTTTTATTATTTATTTTATTTAACATTTGTTGACCGGGAAAGTCCAACTAGGTTCCACAGATCCTGTTTTCAGCAGAGGCCCGGGGAGAAATGCTCCAGAGGCATGTCTTTAGAATGTGGGAGGAAACCGGAGTACCCGGAGGAAACCCACGTGAACGCAGGGAGAACATGCAAACTCCACACAGAAGGCACCCAGCCAAGAATCGAACCAGAGAACCTCTTGCTGTGAGGCGACAGCATTAACCGCTGCACCACTGCGCCACCCTATTAAAGAGTTTTTATTCAGTATTTTTTCGGTTTCTGTGGTGGTGGCATTGCATACACACCATTTATTTGGGTATTCTACAACCTCCATCATCTGGCATGAAAAAGTCTTCTCCTAAATAGAGTCTTCCTGACTGATGACAATAACACGTTCCTGGTTGTTGTTGGAGTGATTAGAAAATTTGATACGCATGGTAGCTTCCATTGCATGTTTGCCTTGCTATATATATATATATATATATATATATATATATATATATATATATATATATATATATATATTAACATTAGATCTGCAAATCCATAAATAATCAAAAACAGAAAAGATGTAACTGTTTGAGCTTATATTTATAATTGAAGGGTCTAATATTCTGAATTGTTTCTAGGTTTTATCCCACTCGATTGTGTGCACAAAATATCCCTGATGACTAAGTAGCAACTTTTAGTAATTGACATGTTGCCAAAATCAAACTTGTAAAAATTTTACAATAACTACTTCAACATCTCTAACCAAACGATTCAAACAGGAGGTCATTGTTTAGAGCATGGGGGGGGGGGTGACAGGATTTATTTGTACCCAAATAAATGTTTTTAATTTTTTTTTGCATGAAAAGCCATGCTCTTCGACAGTGGTGGCTCATGATATTGGACTGCAGCCCCCCAGCTGTGAACCACAATGGTACAGTCCTACAGTCCTCCAAATCCTCTGTACAAAGTGAATCCGGACTGCTGCCTTACCAGTCCGGATTCAAGAAGCAGACTGCTGAATACCCAGAAGTCTATGTGGTGCTAACCGCATAGACTGGAAGGGGATCGGACTGCAGAGTCAGCACTATTGGACCATTCCAGGAAAAAGCTGAGAAACCAGAAGTGTGCATTCCGGTGTGAATGCGGGCTGCAGAAGGTAGCTATTGAGTCTTGCAGGTACGGCTATGGATTATACTTTGCAAAGCAAACTGCGGATTTTATCAGTGGAAGCAAGCTGCCTGTTGCAGTGTGTGTGTGTGTGGTGTGTGTGTCAGGATACCTGCTGATGGTGCTTGAACCCTGTACCTTGGCTACAGGTAACAAGAGCCTGAATTCCCTACCCACCACCATTTGTGAATTTTTTGGAGATGTTTGCCTCATATTTTGTTCTGTTCTGTTCCTTGTAAAATCTGTGGTGTCTGAGTTTTTAATTCCTTACATAGTTGATGGTGCAGTGGTAGCATTGTTGCCTCACAGTGAGAGGTTCTCTGGTTTGATTCTTGGCTGGGTTGCCTTCTGTGTAGAGTCTGCATGTCCTCCCTGTGTTTGTGTGGATTTGCTCTGGTGTCCTCCCATGGCACAAATATATGTGTCTGCAGTATTTCTCCCTGGATCTCTGCTGAAAATTGGCTTTTGTTCCAAGTCAGACTTTTCTGGTTAACAAATGATAAATAAATAAAATTGACAGGTATTTGAATTTCAGACTTCATATTCTTCAGAAAGTACATAGTAATACAAAACTTTTTATTCTAGCAATTTTCTAAGTTTATAAGATGAGTATTTGAAATGTGTCCCTATGTTTGGGACTGTATTCCCCCATAATTGGCTTTGTCCAGGTTTTTTGTGCTAAGGTTGAGAGCTATGTTGAGAACTGAATTTACTGAATATGCTTGAGGGCTGTATTCCCCCATTACTGGTTACTGGCTTTGTCCAGGTGTTTTGTGCTAAGAGGTTGACAGTTATGGTGAGAACTGAATAAACTAAATGGTAGCCATTTAAGTTTAAGTCTTCCTCTTTTTCACAAAACAGCTGATTTGGCATGGTGGTATGTTGCTCTGACTGTTTTGCATAGGGTCCTGGGTTCAAGACTTTGCAGTAAAATGCATAGTGGTAACACAACATTTTATTCTAGCAACTTTCCAAGATTATACAAGCAATGTTTAAAATGTGTCCCTGGTTTTGGGGCTTTTGTCCCTCCCAATACATTTTGGCTTTTTCCAGATTTCTTGTGCTACAAAGTTGAGAGATACAGCCGAGTTATAGATCTTTTAATGTGGAATTATTTAGATGACTTTTACTTCTGCAGAGATTGTGCATATTTACTGATACTGGTTGACTGTATACGTTTGAGTAGGCTTTTATGATGGAAATGCTCTCAATTGGGCAGTTTTGTCATTATTGCTGCATGCATTTTGTTTCATTGTTTACAGGAAAAATGTTCAAAACAATAAATTTAAAACACCCTCTAACAACTGTACTGTATTATACAAGGACTATAATTTAATGCAATCAGGAAGGTGCATCACAGAACACATGTATGTTTTGTGTGCAAGGGGCCTATCATTTGAAAATAGCCTAAAGTTAATCTTTATCTGCCACTAGCCAAATGTATGTTTTTGGATGTGGGTTTCAATGCTTTTTCAATGAATGTGAGTTTCAAGGGCAGAGAAGTTTTAATGCTAAGTCTGTTTTCATTGTGAGACTGCATTGCTTTGTTTAGCAGATGTCTTAGTATTTGTGCTGTAAAATGCACAATAAAACTTTCAAATGAAGTCCAAATCATCGTAGAAGTAAAGCAGTATGCACATTAGCGTTTATGGTAAATGGGGTGAAATAGCCAAGTAATGGTTCATTGAAATGGCTGCAGGGGGGGGGGCTCCATTCGACCATGATTTTGTGAGGTGGAAGGGTAATAACCTCAAAGTCAGCCCCGGCTGAACTATACCTCTCAACTGTCCAGATTTTCACAAAATGAATAGATTTTTGCTTCTTATTTTTGGTTTGTTCCTCATATAAGTTGTGGTTTTCTGGTAAATCATTTAGGAATTAAGTCACTAAATAATGACAGACACTCAGTTTCAGACTTCATAATCTTCAGAAAAATGTATGCTAAGGCAAGACCTGTTATTCTATCAACTGTCTCAGTTTATACAAGAGCAATTTTTAGTACTGCTTATATGTTCCCCCAATATATTTGGCCTTGTCCAGATTTCCTGCATTAACAGGTTTAGAGGTACGTGCAAATAAATTGCTTTATAGAATTAGGCATATCCAAACCTCTCAATTGTCCCTGATTTTGGGTTAAAATGTTGCTCTTCCCCTAATAATCCTTCCGCAAAATGGCAATTTTGGAAGAAAAACATGGAGGGTTTACAATTAATAAATAACTGTAATAATTATAGATTACTTTTATTTCAGAAATGCATGTAGATTCTTTTATTTTGTAAGCTGCTCAAGTTAGCAGTACTAATATTTAAAAAAGTGTTCCTTCTTTGACAGGTTCCCAGCTGTATTGCGTGGCTATTTTATATTTTTGCATCACATTTTTGGTCCATTTTTCATAAAATTGCATTTTTTTTGGCAAATTAGTAGCAAATCATTAAAGACTGAAGTTAGAAAATAATGACAGACATTTAAGTTTCAGATTTCATATCCTTCAGAAAATTCATACTAATGCAAAACATACTATTCTGTTATCTTTTTAAGTTTATAAGAGCAATATTTAAAATTTGTCCTTATTTTTGGGCCTTTGTCCCACTTCTATGTATGGCTTTGTCCAAATTTCTTGCTCTGAGGTTGAGAGGTATGACAAATGTGTCAGGACCATCACAGTCAGCCAGAGACATTTCAAATTGTGACATACTTGTTGCACCCCACTCCCCCATGTAGTGACTCTGGATGTGTCCAAGCAAGGCAAGGAGTAGTAATGCAGTGTAAATGTGCAGAGCATCCCCCCATCAAAGGTAGACAAAAGTACTACAGTGGCTTTTCATCTGTCCTTGATGTTGCAGAATTTTCTGGTTTCTGTCATATTTTTTGTACTGTTGATTTATGCTTATTATTATTCAGAAAGTGCATGTTGCTCTGTGTTTAAGTAGCAATGCTTTAATGACCATCAGGTAAGCTTGTCTGAGATTGTAAGATGCAAGTAAGCTTTAATAAGCATATGACAGTATTTGTAATAAAGGACAGGATTGCATTATTTTAAGAAGCTCATTACATTTGTTGAAGACTTGCGGTCATCTTTGCAGGCTTTACCTGTAAACCAAACAGAATGCCACTATATCATGTGTGGTCCATAACCTGTACAGTAATCCTTTAAGCAATGTATCTTGAGCTTGTTTCTTGTTTGCTTTTCATTTTTTACTTTGATCATGTTTTCCCCATGAAACAAGTAGATAGTTGTCAGGCAGCAGGTCTTTTTTGGGTAAGAAACATTTGTACAAGTGGGGGTATCACATTGATTGCTACTTTCAGCATGTTACTTGGTACTTTAATAAAGCTGAATATAAATTATAATTAGAACTGCAGTGCAAGTTGAAGTGGTTTGAGTTGAGTGCTGCTTGTTTTTCTTATACTTGATTTTGACTGGCATTCCAGTAATGTATTTACAAAGTAATTTATTTTTTCATGCCTCACAACCATTTTGTTTCCATCTAGATATTAAGTAAGCTGTCATGCAGCCAATGCACTGACATATTTTTTTCTTCTACACTTAATTTTGTCTTGATTGGACTCTCATAATGACGGTTTGGCACCCAGGGCAGTGTATTTAATTAAAGTTACAATTTTTGTGGTTTTGAGCATAGCTCCTCCCCTTTCTAGTTTGCTGCACCCCTTCCCATTGACCCAACCCATTCAGTTGTCTCCTGCAGCCCCCCTTTGATTTGAAGTCACCAGCCGCCATTGCTCTTCGACAGTGCCCAAAGATGAAGTGTGTCCAGGTGCTCCTGCAACCACTTATGGTCAGACAATTTAGAGACTATTGTCCTCACCTTTGTGTTTTCAGCAAACATAGTGGTCCAGATATCTCTTTAAACAGAAAATATTGTCATCAAAATAAATACAAATACAGGCAGCAAAACTGTGCAATAACCTAAGTATATGATGATTTGAAAAAAATAACATTTATACGCATAAATAAGATAATAAATACAAAACACTTGGTGTTTACATTTCATCTGTTCAGATTTGCCTGTACATTTGTTTGAGTTTGTGCATGTGTGTGTGTGTGTGTGTGTGTGTGTGTGTGTGTGAGTGCGTGTGTGTGCGTGTGTGTGCGTGTGTGTGCGTGTGTGTGTGTGTGTGTGTGTGTGTGTGTGTGTGTGTGTGTGTGTGTGTGTGAGACTCCCTTTGGTTTGTTATTGCAGGCAGTGTACCTGTGAAGATATCAGACATGCCACCTTCATGCTCATAACTGTCATTTTTCAGACATTGTTCCATTAGGCATATTTGTATGAATCAGCAGTGAATGTCATTTTGGCTACATATTCTATGTTTAGCACTTTCATTTGCTTTCAGACTCTTTTTTCCCAGAAGATTCTTGAAGTTTTGCATCATTTTACAGCCACAAGTCAAACGTAACTAATGTAACCATACATATTTTATTTTGGTTTTGTCCTTAAAAAAAAAACACTGACAAAATCATGGCTATAGTGTTTCAACTTTGGGGCTGTGTAATATATTCCATTGGTGGACCAAATCATCCAAGAATATGCTGTTGTGATTTACATGCTAAATAAATGCACTTTTTTTTTAAACTGGGCAGTTTAGTGATTCTGTGCCCTGAAAACATTTTCTGCAATCATTAAGTAAAACACAGGTCAGTCTGATAGGTTCATTCATTTTATATAACTTCAGGTTATTGTGAGACACTCCACTGGATTTTCACATTACACTACATAGATTATATAATACTTTGTACTGCATGCCTAATTGGCAGTAATGTCTTAAAACAGAAGCTACTGCATTTCCACTTTTTACCTGGAAGGAATAGCTAAGCTTCCTAATAAGTCTGCAGTCATTACTAAACTGTTAATACAGTTTACTCTTTACAGTCAAGTACGTTTTCTTTTCCAATAAGAGAAGTGCCTGTATTATTAAATTTATTGGCTTGAACATTTACACTTTATTTAAGTATTTACTGCAGAGACATTTTGTGAAAATAGGATGTCATACTCCTTCCTAAAAATTACCAATATAGAAGCATGCATACCTGCTAATTAAATATAAGTACTGGGGCTGCATCCAAAATCACTCACATCCTTTGGTATTCTAACAGTGAGATTGCATTCTGTTATACAAATGACATAGAATTTAACTGTGCTGCTGGAAAGAACTTCACCTGTCCACCGCAAACTGCAGTGACAGATTAATAAATGGAAAACCCTTGCATTTATCCCCCACACATATGTACAGACACATACACATGTCTATTTGCATTGAAAACAAAACAACGAGCATGAAAGTGATCTTGAATCATGTTCATTCTATAACTTCTATAAATGTAACTGGTTTATTTATTTAGTTTTTATTTATTTAACTTTAACTGTGTAAGTAAATTACTCCAATGACCTTTTCTGCCATCACCTGAGGCATATGATTACAAGACAAGTATAGAAAACTTCTGGAAGAGCCTCATGTTGATCAAGAATGAATGCAGGAATGGTTAAGGAGAGGCAAATTCAAACCAAGAAATGAAAGGTTAATGTTGGCAGCCCAAGATAGTGGGTTATGTACATGCTGGTTTACAAAGTCCATTGAACATGTGGGAGAAACAGGCAAATGTAGGTTTTGTAAAACTGAATTTGAAACAGTCACACACCTTGTTGCTGGTTGCGACACACTAATGGCAGATGGACTGTATACTGAAAGGCATAATAATGCAGTGTGACTGTGTAAACATTATGGTATCGAAGTGGCTGAATAACACTGGAAACATATGCCAAAAAGCATCATAGAAAATGATGACGTTTATATCACATGGGATCACCCATTACCAACAGTTCAAAAGATAGATGCTAGAAAACTGGATATAGTGGTCGAAGTAAAGAAGACAAAAGTTGCCACACCAATTGGCTATAGTGTCTTGCTTACAGAGAGACACAAAGTTATAAAATACCTGGATCTGCAGGCAGAAACGAGAGCAATGTGGAAGAAAGATACCCAGACAGTTCCAATAGTAGTAGGAGCAACGGGTCTTATAAAAAAGAATTTACAATCATATTTAGCAATGTGACCAATCCATGTAACCCCATACGAATTGCAGAAGGAGTCATTACTGGGCACATTGCTAGTGCTGCGAAGAGCACTTTTGGCTGACATCAAAGATTGAAGCAATACTAATTTCATGAACTTTAATCATACATTGACTTAGGAATGGGGTCTGTTCCTGTCATGGTATTAGAAACCTAAAAGATTTGGAGAAATTAGAAAATTACAGAACATGGTTACAGTATAGAGTTAATATGAAAACAACAAAGCATACTGTTTTAAGGATTTTATTGTGCAGGCATTTTTACAAGATGTAACCTATATATAAATAGAGGCAGCTGCAAGCAAATCAAACTTTCATGACTTGTTTATGAATGTGTATGTATTTATTTATAGATTTATTAGCTGGCTTCATGTACTGGCCAAAAGATGATTTTGAGTCACAACTCAGGCAGAAGTTAAGCATACTAAAACAAAATGTAACAGCAAGTACAACAAAAGCAACACAACAAGAAAAGTATAATATTATACTACCTTAGTAATATATCAAGCTATGAGAAAACAAAAGGATAGAAGCTTTAGCAACTACTAGGAAAGAAAGCTTATGAAAAAGTTACGTTGTAAGTGCTTGTGAGAGCTCAGATACAAAACACACACACAAAGATATTTGTATGTATGTAGGTATATATATATATATATATATATATATATATATATATATATATATATATATGTGTGTGTGTGTGTGTGTGTGTGTGTGTGTATAATATATAACATACACACACATATATATATATATATATATATATATATATATATATATATATATATATAGATCCCCTTCAGAAGCTCAGAGTTTCAAAACTTTGAACTTTAAATGTCCGAGACCAGAAGATCGAGGTTTTGAAACTTTGAACGTTTTGAATGGAGATCGCTGTACAGTGCAGAATGGGATATTTATCATTTTCCTCACTTTAGTACAATCTTGGAGTTGGTATATTTATTTTGCAAGGGGTGTGGTGGGTGCAGCGGGGCTTGCCCCTTGCAAAATGTAAAAAAAAAAAGTTTTTTTTTTATATTTCATTTTCTAAATTTCAAAAATTAAATTTTTTGGTCATTTGAAGTTCAAAATTTTGAAACTTCGAGCTTTAGAACTGGCTTATATATATATATATATATATATATATATATATATATATATATATATACATACAGATATATATATACAGA
The DNA here is from genome assembly GCF_019279795.1 of Protopterus annectens. Taxonomy (NCBI): domain Eukaryota; kingdom Metazoa; phylum Chordata; order Ceratodontiformes; family Protopteridae; genus Protopterus; species Protopterus annectens. The sequence continues at coordinate 173,606,498 of NC_056728.1, read as the reverse complement.
TATATATATATATATATATATATATATATATATATATATATATATATATATATATATATCTGGTGTGAACGTTGGATCTAGATGATTGTCACTACTGATATGATGTGCCAACCCCATGTGTAAAAATGGGGAAAAGAGATTGTGGATATATATGTATGTGTGTGTGTGTGTGAAACACAGAGCCATCATTAGGGCAGGACAAAGGTGGTGGCTGTCCAAAGTGCAAACTGTAAGGGGGCATGATCAGTAGGTGATGAAGGCATGCAAGTACCCTTCTGGTAATGATTTATGAAGCCACAGCTACTGATAGCAGCAAGCAGTTTGCCACAATTACAGGAGGGTTTATTTAACGTTCAGTTTTGAGAAGATGTTTATTTATTTCAAGAGCAACAAGTAAGTAATCCACTGTGAGCAGGTCTGTGGTAAACAAAATATAGAATTCCAAGTAAATGCAGTGTGATGCCCGTGCCCTGGTCCAGCAATTAAGGAGCCTCAATCCTCACCACTAACATCAGAGAGGGCGTCTCATATGAGAGGAAAGGATAACAAATACACACAGTAAAGTGCAATTTCCCTTAAGAGCACACAGAGATCACAGTCAGTCTGGGGCTGGTGGCTCCCTTACTCTCCAGGTCCCCAGTAAGACTCCCGACTGGCACAGCCACAGGGTCCAGATATCAGCCTAGCTGGCAAGATAACCTCCAGTACCCTCTCTGTCCAACCAGTGCCTCGCACCCCTGCCCAAGTAGCTGACACACACACAGACTTGGAGACAAGTATTTATACAACTTTACAGACACTCCTGGGAAAGGCTGACACAGATTCCCCAGCCATTCCCCCATACACAGACCACATAGCAGTAATTACTGCCACCACCAGCCAATAATTATAAGCTACCAAAAGGCCCTTAAAAAGGGTGTCCAATTATTACTGTGCAATATTATAATACAATAGTAGTGTAACTTAAGCAAGCAAGGCTTATTGGAAGGGCTTATTACAGGATCACTTATAAGCATGCAATGTACTCTAGATCTTAATGTATCTCTACATAAACCAGCCACAGTTGAAAAGGGTTTAAAAATATTTAATAATAAATACTAAAAACACAAGACAACACTACTACACCACAGTGCCATTCAAGAGTTCAGAGATCACACAGAAACCTAAAACAATTCAGTAGTACAGAAAAACACTTAGTCTAATCTTTATAGTCCTAGCTATTTCTACAAGAAAACACACTTCTAAGATGACTTACTTAAGAAAACAGGCAGTGCTGAGTTAGATGCCCAAGATCAGAATGCTTAATAATCTCTGGTTCTCACTGTTTAAATTGAAACTGCAGTTCTGCTAAACATTACATCATCTTCTACACCTTCCTGGTTCCCAGGCCACACAGAAACTGCATTTGCATGATTTTACACTTAAAGCAATAAAGGACATTCCACATGTAAACTCTAGTAATTATTCCTTAAGTTAAAACAATAGAAAGAATGTGTTCAGCTAGCCTCTTCAGCACCACTATCTAGATCAAAGGACAGATATGAAATAATTTTAACTTCAAAAGAAGATTTGAAATGCTTGACTTAGTTTTCCTTACAGCAGATGGCAATCTTGCTAAAGTCTTGAAGTTCAACATTTTACAGTATTTTTCTTTCATTTAAGAAACAATCCTGTATTTCACATTTATATTTACAAATGCCAGAATTATGTATCAAATTCTGTTTGACTAGGCTGGCAGCCTTCACCCTTTTCTATCAGTTTTTACATGCAGTATCCACAGAACCAAACATGGCTGCAATAAAAACTTTAATAAATGAACAGAAGCAAAATAAAATAAGTTAAAAGGTGAGTGCTTTTATGCTCCACTGAGCACTTCTTTCTTTCTTTATTTTAGTTAGTTATTTGTTTGTTTGTTTATTTATTTGTATTTTGATCCTCAACTTTGTTCTGAAAAAATAAACTGAGAACACAATTTGTCATAAAGTCCAGATACCTTGAAATGATTTAGAAACTTTAATGGCAAATCTACAGTTCTATATGAAGTAAAATTTGTGACTTTTGCTTACTAGCCAAGAAACTTCTTCCCAGATTCAACTGTTCAGAAGTTGCGCTAAATAGAGAGGGAAGGGTTTATAGAACTTATGTACTTCACAGCAGAATGCTAATCTTGATCATGTGTGCTTCCTGGTTTCCAGCTTGTTCACATTTTGTTAGCTAAGGTACAAGATATCCCTTTTTAATGGTAAGTACTTGATATACAATTTTTCTTTCTTTTGCTTTTTTTTTTGCTACAAGTAAATCTTTGGTTCAGTATTATAAATTTTGAAAACGAACTTTCAAACCCGTTTACTATAAAACATTTGCAAGAAATCAGACAAGGCTTTATTCTCGTTTTGTAATTAACAAAGTAAAGTAAACGGTCAGGATTTCAGTGAACATGAGTAATTGCTGTTTCTCATTCACCACTAAGCAGTACAGTATTTTGATAAAATGTGTTAACATTCACAACTAGAATATCAAGGTAGTGTAGAAATGGGCAAATATGAAGCATGCCTGTCTTCTGTCATCAGCACAGGTAAGGAGTCCTCATTGCCTTCTCTTACAATGTGGACGGCTATAGGTTTCTCTGTCCTGCTTAGATTAGGTGAATGCACTGAAGGAGTGAGGATAAAATGATGACTGTCTCTTAGAAATGTTACAGTTAATGTATACTAAAGTTGCCTCCATTTTTGTTGGGCCTGGCTCCTAAGGACAGAGATAAGTGGAGGATGAGAGACTGGGGAGGCATTGTAGCCTTTTTCTTTTCTTTGCTTCTATTCAAGACCCAAGATTATTTATTTATTTGAATGATTTCTCTGTGCTTTCCAACAGCCACAGTGTATTAATAACTACACTGATATCCATTTTTATTCGGGTTCAGGCACCTAGGCAGCGAGACATTTCCCTGTGGAACATTTGACTGGGGACACATGCCTGAAGTGACATTCAGCTGCAGAGAAATATGGTTGTTTGAAAATTCCCTGTGGGCAAAGAGAAGCATACACTGCCATGCCCACAACTTCAGTAACCAAATGCACTGGGGGAAAACAATGTCCATGGTCCCCAACGGAACATGAGACAGCAGGCAATATGGCAGGCATCAGCAGCAGGCTGGCCAGAGGGCATGTCACTGGCAGTACAAATGCAGTGCCCAATGGGCAGTGCCTTTATAATTGGAGTGTGTGGACTACTACCCCCTTCACAGTGTCTAGGGAACATTACCTAAAACACATACTGGAGCATAAATTTGACTACAGTATCCTGCAGGATTTCCTCCATGCTGTAGCACACTTCTACATGTTGTAGTTACATAAGTATGTACTGTACACTGAGCACAACACTCATCACTTCTTCTGCCACTATTCATTTGGTTATTAAAGCTGTGAGCATGGCAGGGTGTGCTTCTCTTTGCCCACAGGGAATTTGCAAACAGCCATATTTCTCTGCAGCTGAATGTCACTTCAGCCATCTGTCCCCAGTCAAATGTACCACAGGGAAATGTCTCGCTGCCTAGGCGCCTGAACCCTTTTTATTCACTATCCCTAGAAGCATTTAGGACTACAAATTTTTATTTTCACTGCTCATTATATCATTATTCATAATATGTACAGAGAAGTCTCAGTAAATCAATTAAACTAGGAAAAAATAATAAGGCAAAACAGCCTGCCAAAAGTGGACATGAATAATGAGGTAGAATACCTGCTTGTTTCTTTCTGGAGTGGGGGGATGAGCAGGCATGTGGCGCATTAAATTTCCACTTAAGTTAAGGCTGAACGTGAAATACAGGCATCAACCAGTAAGTGTGATTGACATCAGAGTGGCATCACAATAATGACCTAATGTTCGTCCACTAGTACATATCATCCAACACCCAGGGAGTTAGGGCACAACCTTTCACCAGCCAACTGGCCAGATGCAGTATGAAAGCCTTTACAAATGCACCCCTTTATGTATTCCCAGGTTGGCATAAACTTCAGTAAAAGAAAGGCTGCCGACCTGGAAAAAAGGATCCAGCCATTGAAGGGAATGGTGGGGTATAATCCAACTGTAGTGGTCCAAAAAGAAAACAAAGAAATAAGCAGTTCCAGTGATTGTGAAGTCAGTTGCTGTTAATGTCATCAGTCAAGTACAACAAGTAAGAATCAGTTGTTAAAAAAAAAAGTTCATGAAACAGAATAGTTTGCAGGACAAGGGATAAAGAGGAGTAAATGCGATAAAAATGGCACAGAGAGTAAAAAAAGTGGCATAGAGAGTAAGGTAACATCAGTTAAAACTTCCTAAATGAAAAAGAAGAGTAAAAACATTAAGATGTTCTTTTCATGAATGTAGAAATAGTAGGAAATATGTAGAAGTTTATAAGGAAAACTTGAAGCATGACCCTCTGTGTTTCTGGACATGACAGACAAGAACCAGTTTGAAATATAGATGTACTATCTTAATATATGGAGATGAGATGGTCAGGGAACAGCAAATTCAGCATAGAAATTACTCTGTATTTCAAACTGTATATTCAAGAAGTTCAGGTGAGTAAAAAAGGAAAGTGAATAGCATGTCTTACCTTACAGCATTCCAGAGATGGATGTCAGTTATTTTTTATTTTATTTTTTTCATTTTACATTTGTTGACCAGGATAGTCCAACTGGATGCATGTCCATTTTCAGCGGAGGCCTAGGGAGAAAAGCTCCAAGGTAAGCAGTTAAGATTACAGATACAACTTTACATATTTCAAATACAATATTTACAGTGATTACATACGTAAACAAGTTATACAAATTCCACAGGTTTGAGGTAATAGGTTCATAGGTTGGTACTAGGCTATCAGCCCTAGGGCCTATGCAAGCCTAGCCATAACAATTCCCTGGATATTTCTTCCCACAATATTTACTTCTCTGGACCCCTGTCTAGCAGGGAGACTGACATGATCCCCGGGGTGAATTTCCTATCTCCCATCCAATCATCAAGATTCCTTCTGAAGAGGGCCAATGAGGCGCTCTACTTGACATGTGTGGCAGTCTATTCCAGAGTATGGGGAGTCTTTGGGTCAGCAACCTATCCCTCCAGTATGTTTTGTTCATTGTGATGACAAGGTTTAGATCCCTGGAGCGTGTGACTCTGAGGGATTGGAATTTCTTTAAGTGGAGCATGTCCAACAGCTCAGGGTTTGACATGGCCTTGTATGTTAAGCAGAGATCGCCTCTGAGTAGACAATATGCCACAGAGCATAGCTGGAGTTTTTTAGACGCTCAGCATATGGCATCTGCTTTAAGCCTGTGATTCTTTTAGTGAGGTATTTCTGTGGCCTTTCCAGCTGTTGCAGATGTCTTGTGAGGTACATACCAAACGGGGCATTATACTCTATAATGGGTCTAATGAGGGATGAGTACAGTGGGAAAATGACCTCCTTTTTTCTGGATGAAAAGCCCTTTGTGATGAGGTGTGCCACATAGAAGGATTTCCTGACTGTTGTGGTGATTTGGTTATCGAAAGTGAGACCACTGTCCACCTGTGTCCCTAAGTCTCTCATCACACTTTCAATGTTTAGTGTCCTGCCACCTATGTTGTAATTCATGGGTACACATTTTTTTCCAAAGGGGATAACTATACATTTCTTGGCATTAAACTTGAGCCCATGGCTCTGGCACCAGGCATCTGCTTCTGTAAGGCCCTTTTGTAGAATATCCGCATCATTTGGAGATTCAATAATAGCTCCCAGTTTGCAGTAATCTGTGATCTTTGTTAGCCAGAGTCCCTTAGTGTTGGCCTGTACTTCAGAGAAGTAGATGCCAAACAAGAGTGGTCCCAGGACTGAACCCTGAGGTACTCCACCTGTCACTCGTCTGGAGTTGGATTTGGAGTCAGCTACTTTTACAGTCTGGGTTCTGAAGTAAGCCAGTTGGCAACCCATCGAGTGATGTAGGGATATATACCCAGCTTAGTAAGTTTATCTATGATTCCAGAGTGGGGGATGGTGTCGAAGGCCTTGGCAAGGTCCAGATAGGCTGTGTGGACTGCCTTACCCTCATCCACAGCTCTGGAGACTGATTAGAAGAAGTTAATCAGATTCAGGAGACAAGATCGGCCCTTCACAAATCCAAACTGGGTGGGGTCCAGTGTTTGAAGGTTGCCAATGTCTTTGTTTATAAGTTCCATGATAATGCGTTCCATGCCCTTGCAGATCAGGCTTGTCAGACTGATGGAACAGTAGTTCCTGGGATCCAAGGCGGATCCCCCCTTGTGGAGTGGGATAACTGTAGCTGTGCACCACTCAGTGGGCACAAAGCCTGAGGTGAGGCTATGATTAAACATGACACTTAGGTGAGGTGCCAGTTCATTTTGTAGTTCATGTAGTACATAGCCTGGGATGTCATCTGGTCCTATGGATGCTATATTCTTAGCTTTGGAGAGTGTGGTTTCTACCTGTGTGGCCAGGATTACCGGAATTTGGCAATCTTTTGGTATTGAGATGGGGCCCTTTAGGGGGTGAAAGGGGGGTGAAGTTGGTACTAAATCGATCTGCCAGGATATTGGCAATATCCTTGGGATCAGTATATTTAATGCCATTCTGTTGTAGCTCAGAGCAGATCTGAGCATTGCCATTTAGATTCTTGACATAACTATAGAATGCCTTGTGGTTGTCTTTAGAATCTTTGGCAATTTTATTTTCATAACTAGGTTTTGAGGATTTTATGAGGGTCTGGTGAGGGAGTTTTTTTGCATCCTGGGATTTTCCTCTTTTCTGCAACAGTTTCTTCCTTCTGTTGTATAGTTTGTTTATAGCAGTGGACCACCAGATTGGCTTCCTTTTTTGGAGAAGAGCATCTTGGTTCTATTTGGGATGGCACGATTCATGCATGAGTGGATGTGCTCGTACAGTGCCTCAGTGTAGGATTCTCCAATTGAACTTCCAGATCCCGTCTGTGTGGGTGTCATGAAGTTTGTCACTTCTGACTTCAGTAGCATGAAGTTGGCTTTGGAGAAGTTTTTTAAGGAGGTTTCCTTACTGGGGGGTGGGGGTGGGATGTGGATGTCAAGGGTGATTTTCTTATGGTCAGACCTGACCAATGAAGGGGTGACCACTGGTGTGAAGCATCTACCTCCCATGTTGGTAATGACCAGGTCTAGGATATTGGAGCCCCTGGTGGGACAATGGATTAGTTGATCCAGGGCATTGGAATTTATGAATTCCAAGAACCGTTTAGAAAAGGAGTTGGTACCTAAGTAGTTTACCCAGTTAATGGCAGGGTAGTTGAAATCACCTAGTATTAGGGTGTTTGGTTGTATCTTAATATTTTCCAGTATGTTTAGAAAGGTGTAGTGAGAATCTTGAGGCATGGTGGGGGACTGTAGCAAGCTACAATTTGGATTGCAGTCTTACCTAGTGTTAGTTGCACCTAGAGAATTTCAGATACATTGTGTTGGGCAACTAGCCTGGAGGTGTGAATATCCTTGGTGAATGTGGACACTCCTCCACCTTTAGTGTTTCGGTCTTGGTTTTGTGGCCACAAAGTGTGGTAAGAATTGTAGCCTCTTATTGCAGGGCTGCTCTCTTGAGCCTTGAACCAGGTCTCAGTTACTGCACAGATATCCATGTTCTCCATTTTTAGGAGTGCCTCGAGAGAGTGCATTTTGAGGTTTAGACTTCTAGCATTGAGTAGCATTACCTTCAGATTTTGCATGCTTGTATCTGTTACGGTGGTGGTTTTATCCTTTGAACCTTGCATAAAAAAGGCACTATAGGGGTGGCAAGAGCTTTAGACAGTAATCTGAATCCCAGGGGTGACAGGTGCAGACCATCTCTGGCAAAGCATCGTGGTTTGTCAATCATGTCTTCCCAGGCAGACAAATACTGGATCCCCTTTGAATGACACCAGAAGCTTAGCCAATTGTTGAAGTCAATCATTTTGTCCTTATAGTGTAGTATCATTCTGGGCAAAGGCAGGATGCTTCTCAGGGCTAGGGTCATACCTGCCTGGGTCACATGATCCAAGAGCTCTTCCATGTCTCTTTTCATGTAGTCCAGGGAGGTACGTCTCAATTCATTTACTCCCGCATGGACAATGACAGAGTCGTATTTGTACTTGTTGTGGAGTGACTTGAGTGCATGCATTATGTGGTGGATCCTGGCACCCGACAGGCAGCTGACTGTAATTTTCTCCTTGTTCAGCCTGGTGAGCGGGACATCAGTGTGCCTGACTATAGAGTCACCTATGACTAAAGTGTTGGGTACATTGTCTTGCCTTAGGGGCTGTTGTTGGGTGGCACACTGGTGTCGTGAGCTATGTGTCACTTTGGTTGCGACTGGTGTTTGTTTGCATTTCAGCTTCAGAGGTCCTTGTTGCTTGGGCAGGTTAATATTAAGGGCCTCTGCATGTGTGGGTTTAGTGTTGCTATGTGTGGGTGTTGATGGTGTGGGTTTTGAAGGGCTATGAGTTGCTTGAGGTGTAATGCAGGTGTTAACCTTCTCCTCTTGACTGTCTAGCACAATCTTGGCCGGAGAGAGCTTTGCTTCCAGTTTGGCTATGTAAGTGCATCTCTCGCAGGTTGTAGTGTTGGGTGGTAGGAGGAGAGGATTGTCTGTGTACATAAGGCAGTTGCCACATTGCCCCAGTATGTCCAGATTCACCAGGTGGAGAGGAGAAATCACCGGAAGCTGACCCTTGGACATGCCTGTTTAGGTGCTTTTTTGTAAAGTTTAAGAGCTGTTTTCCCTTACCTTTGCAAAGTACTTTGCAATTATAGGCTGTTTAGTGCCTATGATTAATTTCTCCTTATTGACAAGGAGAGCTGAGTGCTTGTATCAGTTTCAGGCTTCCTAGTGCTTTCCAGCAGGTTCTAGAGCAAGTGCTAGTCACAGGGGTTCAGATTTTAGTGCTACAATTGAGAAACCAGCTAGTTCTAAGGGAAATTTTGAAGAGCACACTTTCTGGCACCTGGAATAGTTTAACTGTAGCCTCGCAGTGCTGCACAATGCAAAAAATGTGCAAACACATGTGTTTTTAAGACAGAAAGTTGAAAGGGATAGAAATCAGCCCAAAAAGGCTAATAAAATTACAATTTCAGAGCTGGAAACCACTCCTCTAGCGTTAGATAGGCAGTACAATGCTCACCACTCCCACTGGTAAGCAGTAGGACTTCCCTCTACCACAGCAAGGTCTGGATAGCTCTGAACACAGAAAATAAAGTCCTGAAACCAGCAAAGCCTGGGATCTGGACTGGCTAGGAAAGGTGGGAAACGAGCAAACAAGATAGTATTTTTTTGTTGTTGAAACAGGCTAAACAATGCAATAATACAGTAAATAAACACAGAAAAGGCTAACAATCCTGAGTGTAAGTCAGGATTAAGTAACACAAAATAAGATGAATTAACAGTTTTTTCTCATTCTAGAGGAGAGTTAGCCCAACTTGCTACATTGACATAGCCAGTAAGTGTCAAATGTTGTTTGAGTCTTATCTTGAATTGACACAGGGTGGAAAGTAAAGTAATATCGGTAATACTAGTTAGGTTAACTAGGTCCAATTTACACAACTACAAACAAATTACCTGGTGAAACTGCATTAGCATCTAACAGCATGTTAACAGAGTAGGAACTTTAATAATGCAAAGAGCTAAAAAATACCCCTCTGTATTGTGTAGCCTGCAAGATGGGTTTTCTCCGAAACTAGATTGCAAACAAATTACTTTGTGACCTCATGATACCTCCTGATTATTGAACCAACATTTTACTTAAAAAAATAAAAAAAATTAGAAAGCTGTCCTTTGGTATAATGTAGGGGTTTACCCGCTCCCAACTTTTATAATCATACTCCAGATCACACAATCTTGAATACAAGGGCAAAATGCCACTAAGAGTGAAAGGGCATTTTGATGATTTTCAGGTATGATGAGTTGGTACCTGCAGACATCACAGGATGAAAGACAAAATGCTTAGTGTGGCTTAAAAAGTGAAATGTCTTATCTTCCACTGTGAGTGTGTGTGTGTGTGTGTGTGTGTGTGTGTGTGTGTGTGTGTGTGTGTGTGTGTGTGTGTGTGTGTGTGTGTGTGTGTGTCTGTGTGTGTGTCGTTGAATGTGTGAATACTCAAGCAGCCCTCCTAACCTAGTCCAGTGTACCAGTGGAAATATATCTTTATATTTATATACACACAACAACAAAGGAAAACTATCTGTGCAGGAATGATATCAGCATACTGATTTGTGTATGTGTGTGTGTGTGTGTGTGGGGGGGCAAGCTGTATACTCCCTGGTAATTATATATACTACCGCCAAGATATGATGGGTCTATGGTTATTCATTGAAGGGTATAAGCATTGAATGGCATTATATCGTCCCCCCCACCCCTCACTAAATATATATATCAACTCCGAAATTGCACTACAGTGGGGAAAAGGAAAATTTCCTTATCCCTACTGTAATGCAGTCTTGGTCAGAATAGCTCGATGAATGGCATGTTTGATCATACATGTCATTCAATGCTTTGTTTTTCGATGCATAGACATGCATCCAGATCTGGCTACAGTGGGGAAAGGGCAAACTTCCCAAATGCCGCTGTTCGATGATCCCACTGATGAAAACAGGTATAGTTGATTTTCAATCAACAATACCTGCTTTTTCAGTAGTCAAAAACAAATATAGAAGGAAATTATGTAATCTGTTTACATAGATATACACATACCCTCACACGTGCATGCACAGTTGGAGAAAGACATTTACCTTCATATAATTTGTTCTCTCTTTCTCCAAATATATGTATGCATATATATATGTGTGTGTGTGTGTGTGTGTGTGTGTGTGTGTGTGTGTGTGTGTGTGTGTGTGTGTGTGTGTGTGTGTGTGTGTGTGTTCATATATGTGTATGATAGCCACGCCGTCCAAAAGAAGTAGTTAGTTTCTGCATGCATCTCTCAGCAGTCAGAAGTGGCTGTGTGCAGAAGAAATTGTGTTAAGTATTATAGTGAAAATAAACCACTTATTATATAATATCATGTTTTGCTTGTATGGTTCTCCCATCTGATTACTGTACTGCATTTTTCTGAAGTTACACTATTATTCAGAAATCTAAACTTAAATCTATACTCCATTAGTGCTAATGGAGATTTCTGCATTCAATTTGCCTGTTGATAAAATGACTGATAAATGGTATTTTCTTCATTCGACATGAAGACTAATATAATTTATCTTCTTTTTAACTTAGGGCTTTGGATACATTAATAAGGGATGGGTTGTGGGTAACTAGAGGACAGCCTGTACACAGAGATTGTCATTTTGCTGCATGTCTCCTACGATGTCAGCTTTCAGATTTAATATTCCCATTGGGCATACTTGTGAGAGTGCTAGATAGAAATCATTTTCCTTCTTGCCTTTCATTAACAGCTTGTTGTGTTGCAGCGCTGACACACGGTACAGTGAACAACCCTTTTCACAGCTTAAAATCTCTTCCCAAGGACCCTGAAGTAAATCACCTGTCACGTTTAATATAGGACGGAATTTCTGATCTTCACCATGGCTATAAATGTCCCACAGTCACTTTTTATTGCATGACTTTTGCTCTTCCATTCCAAGAAAAGCAGGACATTTACTTTCAAATAATTGATTTAAATGTAGTTCTAGTTAAAGCAAGTACAGTACTGACTTTCTGTTTTGCACAAAATGTAATGTAATTACAGATACATTTACGTTTTTTTTTCATTTAAATGGTTTCTTGAAAGCTTAATAATTCTTATTTTCTATTAACTAAATACATCACTAAATCTCCCTTTATACCTGGTAGAAGGACTACATTATATTAATAGCAGATCACTTAATAAAAGGCAACTTTTATTCCAGTGCATTTACGTGTAATTAATATGCAACATTAAGGAAACGTTGCTCTTCTTAAAATTTCAAATACTATAAGCATTGACAGTATTGTTGACTGCAGGTATGCCATGCAGTGCCTTCTATACTGAGTGTTTATTTATTCAGTTTCGTAACCACTGGTAATTTGGTGGACACTTCAAATATTAAGGTATATACTGGCTACTGAGGGCTGGAACAATTACTGCTACTGCCATTGTGTTATGGTGTTATTAATTTCTCTTGTAAAAAATGACTCAGTATTTCTAGGTATATGAAATGGCTGCTAAAATAATTATTTTCTGTTGCAACTAGTGAGTTATAAATTTTAAGTGCTATTTTATTCAGTTTTACTGTACATTTTTACTGTTTGTTTAACTAAAAAAGTGTCCTATTGTGTTTATACAGCCACCTAGCTGTTACTACATTGCTAAAATGCTTCTGTTATCTAATTTAGTGTTATCCTATGCTTTTCCTTAATTGCTATATTTTAAGGTTTACCAGCTAGTGTAGCTTGTAAGACCCAGTGATGGTCGTTCTGTGGCAGTGAAATAAACTGCCACTATAATCTGTTAGTAGGCACCTTTGGCTCAATTCTTGGCCAATCTTCTATTGGTTCTTTTGTTTTCTCTGCTGGGATAAATAGCCCTGAGAACATCCTATTACTTTCCTAATTTATAGACTTTAGAAGGCTGTACCCAGAGCTCGTTTACTGAAATTACTAGTGTTGGAGTTTTGAGCCGAGTGTCATCCAATTGGCAAGAACAGTTTTTTCACTTACAGTCACCTAATCATTTATTTAAAGTGCCATTTTACACACACACACACACACACACACACACACACACACACACACACACACACACACACATATATATATATATATATATATATATATACTGTTTTGTTAAAATAAAAGAGTTCTGTTTTGTTTAAACAGTCACTTGTCTATTACTGTATTGTTAAAAATGTTTCTGGTATCAGATTTCGTGTTTTCCTCTACTTTTCTTTAAATATGCCTCAGTTTTATAAGTTTTGGTTGAATTCCTAACTAATTTTCTATTGTTTTGTTTGTTTTCTCTATTGAGATAAGCGGCCTTGAGTGCTTTATTGTGCTACGCTGCCAAACCCTGCACTAGACTGACTCAGGGTCTTCCAGCATGACATTCTCTACAAACAAACCTAGGCATTCTCATACGTCAGGGACTGCAGCTGTATTCAAGCATTGCTACTAAATAGATTCAAGCCCAGTACTATATTAGACAAACTGCAACTATTCTTAGTTTTAGTTTTCTTAGCTTTATTATTTTCCCCTTACATTACAAATATATTCTATTTTAAATACATTTTTAAGCTATATTCCTGTAATATTACTTATCCATTTTATATTACAAAATACAAGCCATGCATTGGTAAAACCCAAGCCATATTCTTGTAGTATCAGAAATCCACTGGACTGCAAACTAAACATTTTTAATGAAGTAGTATTTCCTTTATTGTATTCTTGGAGTTACATGGAAGTACAGCCAGCTTGTTCATCTGCAGTTGCCAGCCTCATAGCATTTTGTTCACTCATGCAGTGTAACAACTGCCTGATGCTTACAGATAATAAATTATTGCTTAGTCTGTCATTATCTATATGGAAGTGGTGCAAGTACTTAACCAAGGTGGAGGCTTCCTCTCACAAACAAACACAACCTGTGAGCATCACACACCACCACTGTATTCCACACAAATACAGAGTAAACTATCAGATGCTGATGCCATTTAAAAGTCCCTTTCGAAGCCTCCAAACCTAGTGAATCTAAGAATTTGTGTAAATAAAACACCACAACACCTGTCAGCAGTAGCATAGTAAGGGGTCACCAGGTAAGTAACTACTCCAAAACTAGTGAATCTTTAAAAACTCGTATTAGTGATTGGTGACTCCATTTTCAGACACACTGACTCATCTCTAATGAGGATGGACAAATAAAGGGTGACAGTCATTTGCCTTTCAGGATCCAAAATTTTTAACACAGTAAATGCTCTAAGGACCTTTAATTCAAACAAATATGATTATGACATGGACATAGTAGTGTTCCATGTGAAAGCGAACGACCTGGTGCATAAAATCCTGAGGGCTATGCAGAGAGACATGACAGAGCTTTCAATACATGTCAAAAACCAGGCAAGACCCTGGTTTTGAGCAGAATCCTTCTTTCTCTTTGAGTTATATTGGCTTCATCAATTGGCTGCATAGTTGGTATCTTCCGTAGCATCCACTATGTGTCAGCATGGGAAGACATCTTGCTTTGCAAGGGATGGCCTGCACCTTTCATTCCAGGGTTACACAAAGTGGGTAAAATCGTTGATGCCCCTTAGTGTTTATTTTAAGCATGACTCAGTCAATAGATCTCCCAGCCTAGCAGAAGAAATAAATCAAGCAGCAGACCACATCAAAGTGACTCTGCCCAGTGCCAGGAGTGTAAATAACAAATTGTCCTGTTGCATTTTTGGCACATACGGGTCTGTAGTATTATAGAAATGTGCTTAAAAAGTACAGTAAGCAGTGCCTCCATTCCAGGGTTTTCCACCTACTACTCATATTGGCCCAATGGTAGCTTCAATGGATTATCCACATTTATTAAACACAACATAATTTCTGGGCAGACCCATAAAGACACAAAAACTGAGCTGATTCATTTCTAAATTCTAAATTGTTTTGTAATAATTTGGAGCTTTTCTCCCTGGGCCTCCATTGAAAATGGGCTTCTACCCAGTCAGACTTTCCTGGTAATTAAATGCCAATAAATAAATATAATTAGTAAGGGAAAGTAGAGTACAATAAGGGTCTGTATGACTCTGGGTTTAAGTCTACTTTCATGTTGTAGAAAAATAATGGAGGGTAATATTGGATAAGCTTGGAAAGGTTGGGACTTGAAACCATATATCAGCATGTATATGTTGAAGATAGATCTATTACACTTGCAACATGATGTTCTATAACAATATAATAACAAAAACAAAAACCAAATGATCAGGACAGCCAAACAATTCCGAGTGTATCAAAACCCTTTAAAATATTAGTGCTTTCGTCTAACATATTGTAGACATCTTCAGAAAGAAATAAAAATGAGACCACTCTAAAACAGCTCCTTTTTATATCAAACAGGAAATATGTAATAAACAGGAAGTATGTAATAATGTATAAAAAAAGTCAAAAATCTTAAAAGTGACCTGAGCAATTTAAAAGTAACCTGTGCTGTTTAAAAAACAACAGTGAAACTTAATAACACTGAAAACCACTGTCAACAAGTCAAGCAAGAAAATATTAAAATAATAAAAATTTGTGCTGTGATGTAATTTATATGGATTCATCTTCAGCATTTGATAGACAACACTGGTCAATAAACTAAGACAACTAGGTATTGATATATTCTTGATAAAATGGATAATTGCATGGCTTACAAACAGGACATGGTAAGTTTAATGCAGCAATTGGATAGGTGAAATTCTTGGTTACAGTCACAGTGTACCACATGGCTCTCTAGGCCCTTACCAGTTTAAATTGTACCTTTCAGCTCTGTTTTTTTCATGTGAGGTGTTCTAAAGTCTGAATGCAGATGACTTAATAAATGAAGAAAACAGCAATTAAAGGAGGTAAACTCAACCAAAAACAAAACTAAGCCTCTTAAAATGACCCGCTCATGCCAGAGCTTGCAAAATCAAGCACCAAAACTTAAAATATAAATCTGTTTATGTTTATTACACATCCATAAAATCCAGAGAAAAAAATGTCAAGTGCTTTCGTCCCTCCTCACGTTAGTAATGGGACTTCATCAGAACAGCCATTTTTCCACATACACTTCTTTTTATACGATCCACAATAACCAATCAATTAACTTTTAAAGTGCCCATTCTTTAACTTAATAACATTTTCTACCATAAAATCCCCTATTTAAAAATGTATAATCTATCCACAAAATCACCTATACACTGAAAGTACATAATATATGCATAATAAAAATCAACATTATTTTTTAAAAATTCATCATACAAAAATATGTATATATAAAAAAACCTATATAAATGTATAAATTGGATGACTTGAAATTGGGTAAACTGATTGCATGTGTTACAGATAGGGTATGTCTGCAAAAAAACTTGACTAAATTGACCATTTGGGCACAGGAGAATAATATGCTGATAAATACATCAAAAAATAAGCATATGAGTTTTGAGAGACATACATTGAAAGGTGAATATTTAATACAGCACAGAATGATTGAAACTGTATATTAATTTAAGGACTTGGGTATATGGGTAGATTCAGCTTTGAGTTTTTTTAACCATATCAACCAATTGGTTATAGAACTATAGGTTGTATAAAGAAATTTATAAAGTATAGGAAATCAGAAATTATAAAGTCATTGTTTGTTATATTAGACCCAAACTTGAGTATGGAATAACAATATGGAAACCTTTTAATAAAAAACAAGCATGAGTAAACTGGAAAGAGTACAGCAGAAATATAGCAAGGGCATCCATGGATGTGAACATTTAAGTTATTATGAAAGACTAAAATATCTGAACTTGGACAGTGTCTCATATAGATATTTAAGAGGAGGCCTTATTCCGTTATATAGGGCATTTAGAGATGACTACCTCTGGGAATGTTTGAGGCTATCAGAAAGCAGTAGAGAATTAACAGACAACCTATGTAGAAGCGTCTATAGGAATGAGAACTGTACTAACTGGTTCTCTGAGAGAGCAGCTAATGCATGGAATAAACTACTAAATTACATTAAAGCAAGGACTTGTTTAGATATTTTTAAGAACAGCCTGGACACTTATTATGGGAACAACTATTTTGGTATATTGGCAGGCTAGAAGTGCATTAATGGCTGTGCTTAAAATATTTGTATGTATGCACATGTGTATGTATATATTTATATACATATGTACCCATGTTATGACTGGCCTGCTGCTCCTTTAAAAAGGAGGTATGGTCTAAACATGGATACAAGAAAGGTGGAAAAGTCCACTGGGCCCAGTTGCCTTGTATGCTTTATGAATCTATGATTCTACAACTGCAAAAATATGTAAGTAACTTTTTAAAGGGAATAGAAATATAGTGGCTACAATAGAAGTCTACTGTTGCACGTATTAATTTGAATAATTTATCATTTCATTTCAGAGTCTGAAAATCTTGTATTTATGTAAATATTTTACAATACATTTGTTATATGTTGTTCCCCACTTATTTCAGGCATACTGTAGTAACTTAGGTCCACATATTCAAAATAGTTAGAAATATACATCTTAGATATTCAGATGTATCCCTGTAATGCTCTGAGGTTTGAACAGTTAAGTGCACACACACACACACACACACACACACACACACACACACACACACACACACACACACACACATATACACACACACACACACACACACACTGCTACATTTCTTGTAGCAAAATGTAGTACTAGTATGGTTAGTTTTTCCTATGGAAATAAAGGCAAACAACATGAAGGTTAGGACCTCCCAATAGTTAGAAAGATAGAACAGAACACTGTTCAATATTTATGGGGCAAAAAATAAAAAGGTATACCTAATAATCCCAGCAATAGGTCATCTCCACCTGGTCATATCCTGCTTGCAACTTCAGTACCTAATTTCTAGTATCCTGTAAGGATGTTTTGTAAATACTTCTCAGATTCCAGTACATTCCAAGCTGTATTATCCTATACCCATCATTTGGTATAAAATATCATTGATGGGCAGTGAAAAGTCAGTGCTCCTTGCATACAATTTATATCAATCACTCAGCAATAAAGTGTCTGCCTTTCTGTACCTGCCTCATATCCTGAATGAATTATTTCAGTTCCCAAGTTATCCACCTCAAAAGTCTACTGATCCTTCATGTATCTTTTATTTCAAATGTGATAGCACATTAGGTATTCTTGTAGAGCAATGATTCCTAAATATTTTTCATATCAGTTCTTTTATTATCTGGCAGAACCTGACCAAAATCAGTCCAACACATGATAGTTCTGAATGCTATTACCCCACATATGGGTGTCTAGAGCCATTAGGTAACTGATGTAGCCATCCTTGCAGTTTTCATAAGTACATGCTGACTGAAACATGAATAAACAAGAGAAGATGAGAGATAGACATACTTAATGCAATTTGATGATTCATAGTCGTGTACACCTATAAAGAGAAGATCTAGCTGTCAAGGAAATAGAAAGATATGAAATGAAAAGGTTAGAATAGTGTTACATTTAGTGTCTCACCAATATAGTAATAATAAATTCTGTCAAGCTTGTAGAATCCCTCATTTGTCCAGCAGTTAATTTATGAGTCACTGAACCATCTGATAGACCACCCTCCCATCTTCTTAGAGCTCTCCCTTGTCTGTCTCTTTTTTGTCTTCTTTCTCTCTTTTTGAGCCCAAATATCCTGAGGTAGAGGCCTCTTATTCTTCTGTTACATTAAAATAACTCTTTCACTTTTCCCCCCTCTACCATATTAACTCTTTTCTCATCTTCTTATGGTTGAGCTTTTGATTTTTTGTTTTATTTCCCGCTCATCTCCTTTAGTGGTATATGGCCCCTCTGCACGTTCTGGAGTTTCAGTATCTAACAATGCATTTCCTGCCAGTGTCTCTGTATCACCTCTGCTATGTCTAGGGTACTTATTTTAGTCGTTGATTTATAGGCTATTCTACTTTTTACTGCCTGCGTTGTTTAGCTGTCTGAGATACCTTTGTTTAAACTTTGAACATCCTCCATATTGTGTAGCCTGAACCATTTCCATTCCTGCTATACTTTCAGAATTGCAGTTTATTCCAACCATGCATCTATTCCATTCATTATTAATTCATCTAATAGTCCCAGCATAGTTTCCTTCTGTTACCGATTATTTTCATGGAATCCTCAACCAGCTTTATGAACATCCCTGCAATGGGGATAAAGTTGTCTTTTTTTTTTGCCTTATTATTTAATTTTTATATCAATGGAATGGAAAAATTCCAAAACAGGCCTAGATCTGATTTCTTCTGCTGCTTGCTTCTGTTTGACTCTCTGTATCCTCCATATTAGTGTCTCTAGCTTTCCTGGTATCACAAATCACTATCACTCATGTAATAACCACATTAGAAATTGCTCCAGTTCCCTGTTGTTGTAATTTGGTTGTTCTAATTATCCTGGTGCTATTCCTTCTTGAGCAATTTTCAAAATCATCCATCTTTTCTTTCTGTCTTTATTATGCCTGTTAGCTCCTGTTTCCGTGAATCTGTTCCTGCAGCTC
The DNA here is from genome assembly GCF_019279795.1 of Protopterus annectens. NCBI lineage: Eukaryota > Metazoa > Chordata > Ceratodontiformes > Protopteridae > Protopterus > Protopterus annectens. Next base: position 173,587,324 of record NC_056728.1, on the reverse strand, counting down.
AGCTTTAATCACAGTTTTATCTTCTACCAGATCGTATAGCTTACCTTGTAATTTTCCCACTTCAGTTTTTTTTTCTGTTGTCCAATTTGCCTACTGTAAAACTAGGAACAAAATTGAAACCCTCACCTAACAATGCTTCAGTAGCTTCACTTATATCAAAGCCTAGTTTTATAGGTATTGATAAGGTTAATTCGAATTAATCTAACAAAAATATAGTAAATCAAAATAGCAGGACTGAGCGAAAACAAGTGTAACACTTAAAGTTCAAAGTACTTTATTATCAATAATTAATAAGATAAGCGCTTTCGCTGTGTAGCTTCATCAGATCTTACATTCGTTCTAAGATTCCACATCTTATATATACACAGGTTTTAAACAATTAATCAATCAAGTAAGTTAATTGGTATGATTATTTAAAGAAGCAGGCAGACATCAAAGACCCAGCTTAATATACAAATCTGATAAAGATAAAACCATTTAAAAACAATCTCATATATAAAGTATACATAGGAAACACATATATAAAAAAGTTATATATAAAAAATATATATAAAAAAACATATCAGTTAGTACATATATATTTGTAATTAAAATAGATATTAGTGTGAGAAAGTTTCTATAGACAAGTATGCTTAATGTCTAACATATAAAATTTCATATATATGTATGTATAAATTAATATAATGTCTTATAAAATAAAGTAACCACACTACATGTGGTAACTAAATCTATGACGTAATGACATGGTAGTGATATAAAAGACAATTCGTTTACAGAGAGATAGAATACCTATTTCTAGGGGATTTATCTAATGTTTCTACGCTGTCTTAATTTTGGCTTGATAGAGGCCCTATCATTGAGGCCTAATCCTTTATCTGATCTTAGTAGAATTATCCATTCAGTTTCCTTACTCTCTGTATATATCTTAATGTCACCCTCTCTAGAGTTGGGAGTAATTACTTCAAGTACCTTGAACAAAAATCTATGTGTGTCGTCATTTAATGCTACATCCTTGGCAATGATAATGCTATGAATAGTTCACAATATGTGAATAAAAGGAATGTAGAGAATGTTATCTTATGTGACAATATTAGTAATGAAGTTAAGAAGAATATGTGTACTTTAAATGCTCCAAACAATAATGCTGGGAATAGTAATATGTTGACTTTAAATGTTCAGAGTATACCTTCTGCTGATGAGATTACAGAATTAAATGATGATGTTTGTATAGAGAATGTAGCAATCGATGTAACCGATAAATCCCACTGTAAAGATTCAATAGATGTTATACACATCATACACCCCAGTGTGAACTTAGACACTAATTTATATCCTAATGTTCACATAGTTAAAGACAAGACACCTCATAGGAATCGAGACTCTGAGGCTGTAGTGAGACCAAAGGTTAAAACCACAGAAAAATCTAGCAATAAAACAAATGCTGAATTGGTTTTTCCTCTACCGATACGTATGGACAAAGGCCCACAGAGGTCGAGGTCTATGAGTCGTGGGAGGTAGAAGAGGAAATTTTCAGGAGACATTCCATCCAACCAAACTTTAAAGAAAATGTGGATGCACAAGAATTAGTGCACAATATATCAAGTAAGACACTAACTTATGAAGATATTCAATTGTTAAGCAAGGGTCTAAACTTTATTCCAAGAAGTCACAGTAAACTAACAGACACAGTCACTGACTTGAAAATATTTTGCAGAAATGTCATGCTAAAATTGTTATATAAAACCCAAACTAGCAATACTTCTAAAACAGAAGCATTCACATTTAAGAGACTAAGTGATT
>NC_056728.1:173455524-173580524 GCF_019279795.1 Protopterus annectens | reverse complement strand
TGGCACGTGGCTTGCAGTAAAAAAATTAATGAGCAACGTCATAGAAGCAACAATCTTGACAGGACCTTTCAAAGGTGAAGATGTCCTCATTCCTCACATTCCTATGATTCCAACGGATATGCCATTTCAATTTAAGAGATTGCAATTCCCAATTCGCTTGGCGTTTGCAATCACCATCAACAAAACTCAGGGCCAGTCTTTAGAATTGTGCAGTTTAGATCTACACACGGATTGCTTCTCACATGAACATTTATATGTTGTGTGTTCTAGAGTCGGCAAGCCAGACAATCTCTATATCTGCACAGACAATGGAACAACAAAAAATATTGTATACCCACAAGCATTGTGAAATTAAACATATTAGAAACGTGCACTTTCTCTTTTCTTTCTTTTCCATTTAACCAGACTAATATAGGTTCTGTTGGTTTGGTCAGCTGGGAGTTTGGTTGCCATCTGTTTAATCGACTGCATTTAGTTGACTATACTAATAGTTGACAGGAGTGCAAGACCGACAATCCCCAAATAGGAGAATATTTCTTTTCCTGAGGATTGTGTGATCTTAGAGATAGTGTATATAATTAACAGGGAATGTGGAGAATGTTGTTTACGTTTTTTTTTTTTTAAGTAATATTTGCATGTGCAGAGTAGCAGTCTCAGTGCATTTGTACTAGGAAACTGATGTTTCCATTTTTGAGGTACACTGTTGACATTTGTGTTAGTTGACCAACTGGAGGTAAACTGCATATATAGTTGCAGTTTATAATACTAAATGTTTAAAAATTTAACCTTATTGCTGCATTAAAAATATCTAAAAAATAGTGGTACAGAAGGCCTGAGAATTTGCTCTTTCCCAGCTGTTGTGTGATAATGGAGTCGGTATATATATTTTGCAGAAAGTGTTCCTGCATAAAAGAAGTAGGTTTTGTGATTCATTCTAAAAAGAGCAATGTATTTTTTTTTTGTATGCTTAATAAGAGCATTCGCTTTTTCATTAAGTAATCTCACAAAAAGACAAACATATAAGTGCAGGCATATGCCTGCGGGCGTGAACACACACACACACACACACACACACACACACACACACACACGCAAACAGTATCAAATTACATGGAAGGAAACAAAACAGTTTTTGCAGAATTTCGATATTTCAGCTCATTATAATGCATGCACTAAGGAAAATCAAGAACTATGAGATTTGGTAAACACAAATTTTTTTACCTTAAAGTTATTAGTAATGAGATGTAGGTGACCTCAGTCTTCTTGTAGAATATTGCTGCTGTAATGACTACGTGTTATTACTGTGCCCAGGCTGTGCCTAAAAGGGTAGAGATTATATGCTGCTCATGATGAGTACTTCTGTGGCTGTCACTTAGTGTTAAAACACTATTTTTTGAAAGTTTTGAAAGAAGAGATTGATTTTCCTATAATATGGTAGCCCTGGACTCTATCCAACACTGTCAAGTCCTGCCCAGGTTGCATGATAAGTCCACAAAGAGCCAGTCCCACTCTACAGAGATTACAAGTTAGGCAGGGAACAGTGAAAGATTCATGATTGACAGGCCTTTCCCAGTAATACACAGATGGATGCAAATGTACAGAAATCATTTAAAGTTGCTAATATACCTACTTGTTTTCTGATGTGAAGGGATGCTGAAATCTCTGGAGCAAACTCATGTGAACACAATGTGGATATGTATTCTCTACACAGAATCATCCCATTTGAGAACCAAACCAGAGAATCTCTTGCCATGATGTGCATTTTTACTAACAGCAACTATAGTGCCCACATCTTAGAGAAGAGTATACTAATAAAAGTGATACAATGTGCAAAACATATTCAATGCATGTTTTGAAGGCTTTTTTTCCTAAAAACCTTCTACATGAGTGAAACTGTAAGACATACAAAGCATAGTGATGAGTTAATTTCCTGCTGGAACCTATTTGGTAACAATAAATATTCCTAAATCATTTCTTGAAGGGCATTTTAACTGGGCTCTGATTATTTCAATTCAAAAGCTTTTTTGACATGTATACATAATTACTTTGAAAAAGGACAGAAGTGACCTTCTGTTAAAAATAGCCAAAAGGATTTAAAGATATTAAATTCAGACAATTTCTCCAGATCATTTAATCTTTCATACTGCATTTTTTCAGCCTTTGCTGGCAGCTAAAAATCTTTTATCAGTCTAAAGTACAGAAAAATAAATAAGCCCACAGGAAAGATGCTATACTAAATGCGAGGGAGTACATGTTAACACCAGCAAGTGTCAACACAATATATCTCTCTTCTCACATGCTGACTAAGTTTTTTCATATTCATCTTTATTGTACATTAGACTGTTTTAAATGACTCAGGTCCTAGTTACATCATCACCTGTAGAATTTTTTTTTGTGAAATTTAAATAATTGTATTTTCTTCTACCATGTAATATCAGTGTTAATGCTAGAAATATTTTAGATTTATTTTTATTTTTATTTTGCATACAATCAAAGTTGACTTCCCTAGCAATATACAGAAATTCTGTTTTATACTCATACTTAGCACATGATATATATATATATATATATCCTATGGGCTAGTGCCAGCATAGCCAGCTGGAGTTCTGTAAAGAATGATATGTCCTTTGAATATCAAACAGATTTATACAAGATGCTTCTATTACAAATGCACTGCAACTGTATGGCATTTGAATATCAAAATTAATTTTACAGATACTTTTGTTACAAATGTATCAGAACTGTATGGCATTTGAAAACCAAAATGTGTTTGTAAAGTTGCTAGTGTTAAAAATGTATCAAAAGTGGGTCATGCTGCACAGAGGAGGAATATACATGTGAGAATGTATGTGTATATATATATATATATATATATATATATATATATATATATATATATATATATATATTAGCAAAGGGCACTGGAAGAGAAGGGGTTAAACAGCTAGCTTACTCCTTACTTTAAGAAAAATATTGTTAATTGGACCACCTGTTTGGCCATGGAAGTACTTATCTCATGTCTCTGACCAGGACCGGAGAAGGATGTCTGGAAGAAGCCTTTGTTCATTAGCTCAGTAAAAAGAGGGGTAGCCCCAGGCATTGCCATAAACATATGCATCTTATTACATCTATGTTAACATCTTGTCTCAAGCTTCAAAGGGGAATAGTGTGAGAACCTAGAGTCAGGTGACCAAATGAGGACATTAAGTCATTCTGCCAGCCATCTTGGAAATTTTAGATATTACAAAGAGAAATCTCTCAGTATTGAGTATACTGTTTTGGGCCTGACAACAAGAAGGACCATTCACCACATCATCTGATTTGCTCTATTAAGTAAGTAGGGAAGAATTTCTCTAGATTCAGTCAGGAAAATATAGTGAAGCTTAGTTTAGATATTGTTTTTTTTTTTATTTGTCTAAATCCATCAATGTTATTTTCAATACTTCCTGTGATTTGAACTCTGTGGTTTACTGTAAATATATATTCAGTATTTTCATGTTCTTCTATTACTTATTATTAAATATATTTAAAAATGTTATTGTGGCGGGTCCTTTTAGAAAGTATTTAACCTTTGAGAGTGCTTATATTTATTTGGTGGCACTGTGTGGTCCACTCTAGGTGGCCTAGGTGTCTTGGTCAACTACTACCATTTGTATTAGTATTAATATTACACAGTATAGTTGAACACTCTTTGTTAAGGGCCTTAGAGTAGCTGATTGTGGAGTGCCTGATGGCAGTGATAACCACTGAATACTCTGGGCAGATGGGGGAACAGCAAGTAAATCTGTGCCAGCCTTTCCCAGGTGTGTGTGTGTTTGTGTGTGTGTGTGTGTGTGTGTGTGTGTGTGTGTGTGTGTGTGTGTGTGTGTGTGTGTGTGTGTGTGTGTGTGTAAAATCAAATCTCTCAGTGTGTGTGTGTCTGTCTGCTTCTTGGAGCAAGGTCACAAAGCACTGGTTTTAAAGAGAGGATGTTGTAGGACTTGGCTTGAACACTCAGTTGAGGACCTAACTCTACAGCTGTACCAGTGGGGAGTCTTACTGGGGATCTGGAGTGAGACAGATATAAAGAAACCAAGACCCCATACTGCCTGCATTCCCTGTGTGCTCATAAAGGAATATGTACCTGGTGCAGAGAGCTGCATCTGGAAATACTGAGTATATCCATTTGTATTCCAAGTGAATGTCCCTCTCCAGTGTCAGTGGTGAGGGTTCAGGATCCTTGATTACTGGCCCAGTGCGGGGACATCACAATATACACTGAACTAATGATCACACTAATTTATGAAAACCATGCTCTTTATAATGTTTGTTTATGTATTTAGAAAATATTAATTTATGTATCACAAAGCTTGAATGGACAAATTAGTTGTTAAAGATGGTAAGACACTTTTGTTTTAATTTTGGATATGCCGGAATTTCATTTTTGATAGCATTCCAGTAGGTAACTTACAGGGGAATACTGACATGAATAAGTAATTATAACATATCTGGAATAAAGACTATCATGGGTTCCTATGTATATACTAGGCTAACAACCACTGGGACCTTTTTAAGCCTAACCATGCATCCTAAATAAATCCTTGCATGTTTTCTGACTCTTAGAGGTTATTTTAAGGGGTACGTTAGGCAATGATTTACAAACTGCCTGTGTTTATTAGAGACAAAGGTTCTGGCACTGGGGGAATTTCCAAGCCACTGGTCCAATTACTCTAGAATAGGGTTAGGACACAATTCTGATTCATGTTGATGGTAAGCCTGCTCCAAAAGGAGGAGAGTTCTGTAAGGTACACGCCTGTACCTTGTGCATGTCCTATTTATGTTGCAAGTAAAGTTCAAGTCTCTGGATTAAATAGTTCTGATGCTATTGGTTTTGTGGACAGGCAAAAGGTCCATCAGAACAGGATTCAAGGATGGTTTGTATGGAAGGCATAGATTGCCTCTCAGCAGTATGTAGGAAACTGAGTAGAGAGATAGGGCTTTGAAGTGATCTGTGCAGGACATATAGTTTAAACCCTATATTCTTTTTGTGAGGAAACTCTGTGGACATCCCAGATGCTGTTTCTATGCATCTGTTAACATGATTGTACAAGGTTTCTGTGTTCTGCATAGGCAGCTGTGTTCTCCAGGTTTGGAGGGTGAAATTTTGTCAAGTGATCACTTGATAATAGGTAGTTTGCCTTAGAATAGTTCCTAATTGTTTCAGGATTTGCTGGTGTCACAGCATTGATTTTATTTTGAAGAATACAGCTTTATGGTCTGACTGTACCAGAGAGCACACTACACAGGGGGAGGGGGGAGTATTTTCCCATATTTGTGAGTTTCATATCGAGTATGTTTATACCCCTAGTATGTATTTGGAGCAATTGGTCCAGGGTGTTTGCATTTACAAAGTCTAGGCATCTTTGAATCTGTATGTTTGGGGTCATGCATGCTTACTAGTTAATTGAGTGATAGTTAAAGTCCACCATGAATATGGTATTGGATGGCATGGTAAGTGTCTCCATTAGGTCTTAGAATGAGCAATGGGTTTGATGAGTCATAGAGGATGATATCTGTAGTTTACAAGGATATGCTATGGCACTCTACCTATGGTAATTTGGACATGGAGAAACTCAACCATGTCAACCTGTTTGACCAGCCTTGAGGTATGTTTGTTTTTGATGTAGATCAAAACAGTGCAAGAAACTTCTCTGTGTGGAAGATTTTCAGTCCATATATCTCTAGTTAATCACTGTATATTAATCAGAACAGACAATAATAGTAGAAGTAACAAACTTAAACTCATCTTAAGTAAAAAAAAAAATATATATATATATATAATTGTACAGAATTACTAACTGCAGTGGTGGTGCTGCGGTAGCATTGTGACCTCACAGTAAGACGCTTTCCGTTTCGATTCTCAGCTAGGGTGTCTTCTGCATGGAGACATGCGTGAATGGGTGTTGTGCATCAGGCCTGGCAAGCCGGTACGTAAAAATCAACTGCCAATCATTAGCGGACCGGAGTTCTGCTGTGGTGACCCCTAACTGGGAAAAGCCGAAAGACACAAACAAACAGAATTACTAAGTATTCGAAAGTAATCCAAGCAAGGCAGGCAGTCTGTTTCCATAAGTACACAGACAAGTGACCTAAGTAAAAGAAAAATAGAGTAATAGTTTCCTCACAAGATTTATATATATATATATATATATATATATATATATATATATATATATATGTATATATATACTTTTTATCAGGCAAGGGAGTGGTTTATTGTGCTGTAAAACAAAATGTTATTGGTACATGTCTTAAATTCACATCCCTTCCCCCATCAGTGCGACATTTAAGCTGATCCTGCCCTACTTAGTAGCTGTCATAATAATAGAACCCTTATGTACTTTAAATAAAATTTATAATGATGTGGTACCTCTTATTTAACCAGATTATTAAGTAGATTATTAAGTCTATGATTGTATCCAAGACAATATACTACATGGCTGGAAATATATCAACCTTAGTCCATTTGACAATCAAAAAATATGTATAACTATATACATATGCACTTTGCATGTAAAAAATCAATTGTAAAAATCATATTCTATTTTCATAACCTATTGTTAACAAAGATCGCTTCATCCTTCTAGACTTCTTCAGGTCTGTGTAAAAGAACCCTAAAAACTATCTATAAAAATATTGTTATTACAGATCAGTTTGAATAAAGTGGAAAAAAGAGAACCAGAAAAAGAAAAAATAAGAAGAAAAAATATATGATGATGGAAACAAAATATACACTTAAATTACAACTGATTTGAAATGGTATTTAAAAGCAACTGGTAGAATAAAATAAAATAAAATAAAATAAAATAAAATAAAAGTAGTCATGTAAACAATGTGGCAATTTTCTAAGTTCCAGTGCACGTTGAATTGAACAGTAGTAGTTTAGTCCAGGCATCCTAAAAGAGTTAAACTTTAATTGCCACATGAGTTCACGTATCTCCAGAATATTCGGAATGTCTTCTTCAAGATCACCCATGACTATGCGATCCAGGATCTGAAACTTAAAACCTGTATGTCTTTTATGAAGAGAAAGGTGTTTGCCTAGTCCATTATTTTTACATCCAGAGTGGATTTCTGACAGATGACATGAAATCCTACACTTGAGTTTATTTACAGTCTTGCCCACATAGAATGCATCACATTCATTGCACTGTGCTCTGTAAATTACTTTTGGAGTGTAACAGTCACCCCCTGCACTGGTCTTAATGATTTTCTTAAAATAAGGGCAATAAAAACTATCACCTTACTGTATAAATATACAAAATGTGCAATTAGTTTCACATCTTTTAGTGTTTCTCTCATATGGTCTAGGTTTAAATTCAACAAAACGTCTAATGTTCCTGGCCTTCCTATAAACCAGGGGTGTCCAACCTTTTCACTTGCAGGGGCCACACTGAATCAACAGAAATTGTCTTGAGGCTGCATGTAAAATATATCATATAGTTAACTGTATCGCTGTCGCGGGCTACCAAAGTCGACAACCTGGCAGTATTGTAGGTGAATTTGAACAATGAATAAATGTAATAAATGCATAATATTTGCCCTAAAATTCAATATCTCATTCTAATTCTTAAAATAACAGTTAACTCTAACATCTTAGTTTAACATCTTAGTTTATTTGCAAAAAAAAAAAAAAAATTAAAAGGTACGAACCCCTCAATTTGTATGAGATCATAACTGTGATTTTGCTGGTTTCTTAAAGATGTCTATGTCTTCCATCATGTCCTTAATCTCCATATGTTGTTCAAAGTGCTCATGTATTCTTCTGCTTCTAGTGTTGGAATCTGTCCCTGAAATTATTCAGACTGGTCTGAAGATGAAACAAGGTTCATCAGTGGTATTCTCAAATTGAACACCTCTTTGGAAAGGCACATTTCTAGCTTTGGAATCTGTCCATGAAATATGGCACTGGCAATATTTCTTGCTTTTGCACTGCTGTCTGGTCAGGCTAGTCTGAAGATGAAAGAAGGTTCATCAGTGGTATTCTCACATTGAGCACCCCTTTGGAAAGGCACATTTCTAGCTTTGGAATCTGTCCCAGAAATATAGCACTGGCAATATTTCTTCCTTTTGCACTGCTGTCTGGTCAGGCTGGTCTGAAGATGAAAGAAGGTTCATCACTGGTATTCTCAAACTGAGCACCCCTTTGGAAAGGCACATTTCTAGCTTTGGAATCTGTCCCTGAGCTATGGCACTGGCAATATTTCTTACTTTTGCACTGCTGTCTGGTCAGCCTGGTCTGAAGATGAAAGAAGGCTCATCAGTGGTATTCTCAAACTGAGCACCCCTTTGGAAAGGCACATTTTTAGCTTTGGAATCTGTCCCAGAAATATGGCACTGGCAACATTTCTTGCTTTTGCACTGCTGTCTGGTCAGGCTGGCCAGATAATGAAAGAAGGTTCTTCAGTGGTATTCTCAAACTGAGCACCCCTTTGGAAAAGCAGATTTCTAACTTTGGAATCTGTCCATGAAATATGGCACTGGCAGTATTTCTTGCTTTTGCACTGCTGTCTGGTAAGGCTGGTCTGAAGATGAAAGAAGGTTCTTTAATGGTATTGTCAAACTGAGCACCCCTTTGTAAAGGCACATTTCTAGCTTTGGAATCTGTCCCTGAAGTATGGCACTGGCAATATCGCTTGCTTTTGCACTGCTCTCTGGTCAGGCTGGTATGAAGATGAAAGAAGGTTCATTAGTGGTATTCTCAAACTGAGCACCCCTTTGGAAAGGCAAATTTCTAGCTTTGGAATCTGTCCTTGAAATATGGCACTGACAATATTTCTTGCTTTTGCTCTGCTGTCTGGTCAGGCTGGTCTGAAAATGAAAGAAGGTTCTTCAGTGGTATTCACAAACTGAGCACCCCTTTGGAAAGGCACATTTCTAGCTTTGGAATTTTCCCTGAAATATGGCACTGGCAATATGTCTTGCTTTTGCACTGCTGTCTAGTCACTCTGGCCTGAAGATGAAAGAAGTTTCATCAGTGGTATTCTCAAACTGAGCACCACTTTGGAAAGCACTCTTCTAGCTTTGGAATCTGTCCCTGAAATATGGCACTGACAATATTTCTTGCTTTTGCACTGCTGTCTGGTCAGGCTGGTCTGAATATGAAAGAAGGTTCTTCAGTAGTATTCTCAAACTGAGCACCCCTTTGGAAAGGCACATTTCTAGCTTTGGAATCTGTCCCTGAAATATGGCACTGGCAATATTTCTTGCTTTTGCACTGCTGTCTGGTCAGGATGGTCTAAAGATGAACGATGGTTCATCAGTGGTATTCTCAACTGAGATCCTCTTTTGAATGGCACATTTCTAACTTTGGAATCTGTCCCTGAAATATAGCACTGTCAATATATCTTGCTTTTGCACTGCTTTCTGGTCAGGCTGGTCTGAAGATGATGAAGGTTCATCAGTGGTATTCTTAAACTGAGCACTCTTTTGGAAAGGCACATTTCTAGCTTTGGAATCTGTCCATGAAATATGGCACTGGCAATATTTCTTGCTTTTGCACTGCAGTCTGGTCTGGCTGGTCTGAAGATGAAAGAAGGTTATTCAGTGGTATTCTCAAACTGAGCACCCCTTTGGAAAAGCACATTTCCAGCTTTGGAATCTGTCCCTGAAAAATGGCACTGGCAATATTTCTTGCTTTTGCACTGCTGTCTGGTCAGGCTGGACTGAAGATGAAAGAAGATTCTTCGGTGGTATTCTCAAACTCAGCACCCCTTTGGAAAAGCACATTTCTGGCTTTGGATAATGTTCCTGAAATATGGCACCTGCAATATTTCTTGCTTTTGCACTGCTGTCTGGTCAGGCTGGTCTGAAGATGAAAGAAGGTTCTTCAGTGGTATTCTTAAACTGAGCTCCCCTTTGGAAAGGCACACTTCTAGCTTTGGAATCTGTCCCTGAAATATGGCACTGGCAATATTTCTTGCATTTGAACTGCTGTCTCATCAGGCTGGTCTGAAGATGAAAGAAGGTTCTTCAGTGGTATTCTCAAACTAAGCACCCCTTTGGAAAGGCACATTTCTAGCTTTGGAATCTGTCCCTGAAGAATGGCACTGGCAATATTTCTTGCTTTTGCACTGCGGTCTGGTCAGGCTGGTCTGAAGATGATGAAAGTTTATCAGTGGTATTCTTAAACTGAGCACTCTTTTGGAAAGGCACATTTCTAGCTTTGGAATCTGTCCATGAAATATGGCACTGGCAATATTTCTTGCTTTTGCACTGCTGTCTGGTCAGGCTGGTCTGAAGATGAAAGAAGATTCTTCAGTGGTATTCTCAAACTGAGCACCCCTTTGGAAAAGCACATTTCCAGCTTTGGAATCTGTCCCTGAAAAATGGCACTGGCAATATTTCTTGCTTTTGCACTGCTGTCTGGTCAGGCTGGACTGAAGATGAAAGAAGATTCTTCGGTGGTATTCATAAACTCAGCACCCCTTTGGAAAAGCACATTTCTGGCTTTGGAATCTGTCCCTGAAATATGGCATTGGCAATATTTCTTGCTTTTGCACTGCGGTCTGGTCAGGATGGTCTGAAGATGAAAGAAGGTTCATCAATTGTATTTTCAAAATGAGCACCCCTTTGGAAAAGCACATTTTTAGCTTTGGAATATGTCCCTGAAATATGGCACCTGCAATATTTCTTGCTTTTGCACTGCTGTCTGGTCAGGCTGGTCTGAAGATGAAAGAAGGTTCTTCAGTGGTATTCTTAAACTGAGCTCCCCTTTGGAAAGGCACATTTCTAGCTTTGGAAACTGTCCCTGAAATATGGCACTGGCAATATTTTTTGCTTTTGCACTGCTGTCTGGTCAGGCTGGTCTTTGGATGAAAGAAGGTTCTTCAGTGGTATTCTGAAACTGAGCACCCTTTTGGAAAGGCACATTTCTTGCTTTGGAATCTGTCCCTGAAATATGGCACTGGCAATATTTCTTGCTTTTGCACTGCTGTCTGGTCAGGCTTTTCTGAAGATGAAAGAAGATTCAACAGTGTTATTCTCAAACTGAGCACCCCTTTGGAAAGGCACACTTCTAGCTTTGGAATATGTCCCTGAAATATGGCACTGGCACTATTTCTTGCTTTTGCACTGTTGTCTGGTCAGGCTGGTCTGAAGATGAAAGAAGGTTCTTCAGTGGTTTTCTCAAACTGAACACCCCTTTGGAAAGGCAAATTTCTAGCTTTGGAATCTGTCCTTGAAATATGGTACTGACAATATTTCTTGCATTTGCACTGCTGTTTGGTCAGGCTGGTCTGAAAATGAAAGAAGGTTCTTCAGTGGTATTCTCAAACTGAGCACCCCTTTGGAAAGCACACTTCTAGCTTTGGAATCTGTCCCTGAAATATGGCACTGGCAATATTTCTTGCTTTTGCTCTGCTGTCTGGTCAGGCTGGTCTGAAGATGAAAGAAGGTTATTCAGTGGTATTCTCAACTGAGCACCTTTTTGGAAAGGCACATTTCTTACTTTGGAATCTGTCCCTGAAATATAGCACTGTCAATATTTCTTGCATTTGAACTGCTGTCTCATCAGGCTAGTCTATAGATGAAAGAAGGTTCTTCAGTGGTATTCTCAAACTGAGCACCCCTTTGGAAAGGCACATTTCTAGCTTTGGAATCTGTCCCTGAAATATGGCACTGGCAATATTTCTTGCTTTTGCACTGCTGTCTGGTCAGGATGGTCTAAAGATGAACGAAGGTTCATCAGTGGTATTCTCAACTGAGCTCCTTTTTGGAAAGGAACATTTCTAACTTTGGAATCTGTCCCTGAAATATAGCACTGTCAATATATCTTGCTTTTGCACTGCTGTCTTGTCAGGCTGGTCTGAAGATGATGAAGGTTCATCAGTGGTATTCTTAAACTGAGCACTCTTTTGGAAAGGCACATTTCTAGCTTTGGAATCTGTCCATGAAATATTGCACTGGCAATATTTCTTGCTTTTGCACTGCTGTCTGGTCAGGCTGGTCTGAAGATGAAAGAAGGTTCTTCAGTGGTATTCTCAAACTGAGCACCCCTTTGGAAAGGCACATTTCCAGCTTTGGAATCTGTCCCTGAAAAATGGCACTGGCAATATTTCTTGCTTTTGCACTGCTGTCTGGTCACGCTGATCTGAAGATGAAAGAAGGTTCTTCGGTGGTATTCTCAAACTCAGCACCCCTTTGGAAAAGCACATTTCTGGCTTTGGAATCTGTCCCTGAAATATGGCACTGGCAATATTTCTTGCTTTTGCACTCCGGTCCTGTCAGGATGGTCTGAAGATGAAAGAAGGTTCATCAATGGTATTTTCAAAATGAGCACCCCTTTGGAAAGGCACATTTCTAGCTTTGGAATATGTCCCTGAAATATGGCACCTGCAATATTTCTTGCTTTTGCACTGCTGTCTGGTCTGGCTGGTCTGAAGGTGAAAGAAGGTTCTTCACTGGTATTCTTAAACTGAGCTCCCCTTTGGAAAGGCACATTTCTAGCTTTGGAATCTGTCCCTGAACTATGGCACTGGCAATATGTCTTGCTTTTGCAGTGCTTTCAGGTCACGCTGGTCTGAAGATGAAAGAAGATTCAAAAGTGTTATTCTCAAACTGAGCACCCCTTTGGAAAGGCACACTTCTAGCTTTGGAATCTGTACCTGAAATATGGCGCTGACACTATTTCTTGCTTTTGCTCTGCTTTCTGGTCAGGCTGGTCTGAAGATGAAATAAGGTTCTTCAGTGGTTTTCTCAAACTGTGCACCCCTTTGGAAAGCACACTTCTAGCTTTGGAATCTGTCCCTGAAATATGGCACTGGCAATATTTCTTGCTTTTGCACTGCTGTCTGGTCAGGCTGGTCTGAAGATGAAAGAAGGTTCTTCAGTGGTATTCTCAAAGTAAGCACCTCTTTGCAATGGCAAATTTCTAGGTTTGGAATCTGTCCCTGAAATACAGCACGGACAATATTTCCTGCTTTTGCACTGCTGTCTGGTCAGGCTGGTCTGAATACGAAAGAAGGTTCTTCAGTAGTATTCTCAAAGTGAGCACCCCTTTGGATAGGCACATTTCTAGCTTTGGAATCTGTCCCTGAAATATGGCACTGGCAATATTTCTTGCTTTTGCACTGCTGTCTGGTCAGGATGGTCTAAAGATGAACAAAGGTTCATCAGTGGTATTCTCAACTGAGCTCCTCTTTGGAATGGCACATTTCTAACTTTGGAATCTGTCCCTGAAATATAGCACTGTCAATATATCTTGCTTTTGCACTGCTGTCTGGTCAGGCTGGACTGAAGATGAAAGAAGATTCTTCGTTGGAATTCTCAAACTCAGCACCCCTTTGGAAAAGCACATTTCTGGCTTTGGAATCTGTCCATGAAATATGGCACTGGCAATATTTCTTGCTTTTGCGCTGCTGTCTTGTCAGGCTAGACTGAAGATGAAAGAAGATTCTTCGGTGGTATTCTCAAACTCAGCACCCCTTTGGAAAAGCACATTTCTGGCTTTGGAATCTGTCCCTGAAATATGGCACTGGCAATATTTCTTGCTTTTGCACTGCTGTCTGGTCAGGCTGGTCTGAAGATGAAAGAAGGTTCTTCAGTGGTATTCTCAAACTGAGCACCCCTTTGGAAAAGCACATTTTCAGCTTTGGAATCTGTCCCTGAAAAATGGCACTGGCAATATTTCTTGCTTTTGCACTGCTGTCTGGTCAGGCTGGACTGAAGATGAAAGAAGATTCTTCGGTGGTATTCTCAAACTCAGCACCCCTTTGGAAAAGCACATTTCTGGCTTTGGAATCTGTCCCTGAAATATGGCACTGGTAATATTTCTTGCTTTTGCACTGCGGTCCGGTCAGGATGGTCTGAAGATGAAAGAAGGTTCATCAATGGTATTTTCAAAATGAGCACCCCTTTGGAAAGGCACATTTCTAGCTTTGGAATATGTCCCTGAAATATGGCACCTGCAATATTTCTTGCTTTTGCACTGCTGTCTGGTCAGGCTGGTCTGAAGATGAAAGAAGGTTCTTCAGTGGTATTCTTAAACTGAGCTCCCCTTTGGAAAGGCACATTTCTAGCTTTGGAATCTGTCCCTGAAATATGGCACTGGCAATATTTCTTGCTTTTGCACTGCTGTCTGGTCAGGCTGGTCTGTGGATGAAAGAAGGTTCTTCAGTGGTATTCTGAAACTGAGCACCCTTTTGGAAAGGCACATTTCTTGCTTTGGAATCTGTCCCTGAAATATGGCACTCGCAATATTTCTTGCTTTTGCACTGCTGTCTGGTCAGGCTGTTCTGAAGATGAAAGACGATTCAACAGTGTTATTCTCAAACTGAGCACCCCTTTGGAAAGGCACACTTCTAGCTTTGGAATATGTCCCTGAAATATGGCACTGGCACTATTTCTTGCTTTTGCACTGTTGTCTGGTCAGTGTGGCCTGAAGATGAAAGAAGGTTTTTCAGTGGTATTCTCAAACTGAGCACCCCTTTGAAAAGGCACATTTCTAGCTTTCGAATCTGTCCCTGAAATATGGCACTGGCAATATTTCTTGCTTTTGCACTGCTGTCTGGTCAGGCTGGTCTGAAGTATAAAGAAGGTTCTTCAGTGGTATTCTCAAACTGAGCACCCCTTTGGAAAGGCACATTTCTAGCTTTGGAATCTGTCCCTGAAATACGGAACTGGCAATATTTCTTGCTTTTGCACTTGTGTCTGGTCAGGCTGGTCAGAAGATGAAAGAAGGTTCTTCAGTGGTATTCTCAAACTGAGCACCCCTTTTGAAATGCACAATTCTAGCTTTGGAATCTGTCCCTGAAATATGGCACTGGCAATATTTCTTGGTTTTGCACTGCTGTCTGGTCAGGCTAGTCTGAAGATGAAAGATGGTTCATCAGTGGTATTCTTCAACTGAGCACCCCTTTGGAAAGGCACATTTCTAGCTTTGGAATCTGTCCTTGAAATATGGCACTTGCAATATTTCTTTCTTTTGCACGGCTGTCTCATCAGGCTGGTCTGAATATGAAAGAAGATTCTTCAGTGGTATTCTCAAAATGAGCACCCCTTTGGAAAGGCACATTTCTAGCTTTGGAATCTGTCCCTGAAATATGGCACTGGCAATATTTTTTGCTTTTGCACTGCTGTCTGGTCATGCTGGTCTGGCGATGAAAGATGGTTCATCAGTGGTATTCTCAAACTGAGTACCCCTTTGGAAAGGCGCATTTCTAGTTTTGGAAACTGTCCCTGAAGTAGGGCACTGGCAATATTTCTTGCTTTTCCACTGCTGTCTGGTCAGGCTGGTCTGAAGATGAAAGAAGGTTCATCAGTGTTATTCTTAAACTGAACACCCCTTTAGAAAGGCACATTTCTAGCTTTGGAATCTGTCCCTGAAATATGTCACTGGCAATATTTCTTGCGTTTGCACTGTGGTCTGGTCAGGCTGGTCTGAAGATGAAAGAATGTTCTTCAGTGGTATTCTTAAACTGAGCTCCCCTTTGGAAAGGCACATTTCTAGCTTTGGAATCTGTCCCTGAAATATGGCACTGGCAATATTTCTTGCTTTTGCACTGCTGTCTGGTCAGGCTGGTCTGTGGATGAAAGAAGGTTCTTCAGTGGTATTCTGAAACTGAGCACCCTTTTGGAAAGGCACATTTCTTGCTTTGGAATCTGTCCCTGAAATATGGCACTCGCAATATTTCTTGCTTTTGCACTGCTGTCTGGTCAGGCTGTTCTGAAGATGAAAGACAATTCAACAGTGTTATTCTCAAACTGAGCACCCCCTTTGGAAAGGCACACTTCTAGCTTTGGAATATGTCCCTGAAATATGGCACTGGCACTATTTCTTGCTTTTGCACTGTTGTCTGGTCAGGCTGGCCTGAAGATGAAAGAAGGTTTTTCAGTGGTATTCTCAAACTGAGCACCCCTTTGAAAAGGCACATTTCTAGCTTTCGAATCTGTCCCTGAAATATGGCACTGGCAATATTTCTTGCTTTTGCACTGCTGTCTGGTCAGGCTGGTCTGAAGTATAAAGAAGGTTCTTCAGTGGTATTCTCAAACTGAGCACCTTTTTGGAAAGGCACATTTCTAGCTTTGGAAACTGTCCCTGAAATATGGTACTGGTAATATTTCTTGCTTTTGCAATGCTGTCTTGTCAGGCTGGTCTGAAAATGAAAGAAGGTTCTTCAGTGGTAGTCTCAAACTGAGCACCCCTTTGAATGGCACATTTCTAGCTTTGGAATATGTCCCTGAAATATGGCACTGGCAATATTTCTTCCTTTTGCACTGCTGTCTGGTCAGGCTGGTCTGAAGATGAAAGAAGGTTCATCAGTGTTATTCTCAAACTGAGCACCCCTTTGGAAAGGCACATTTCTAGCTTTGGAATCTGTCCCTGAAATACGGAACTGGCAATATTTCTTGCTTTTGCACTTGCGTCTGGTCAGGCTGGTCGGAAGATGAAAGAAGGTTCTTCAGTGGTATTCTCAAACTGAGCACCCCTTTTGAAATGCACAATTCTAGCTTTGGAATCTGTCCCTGAAATATGGCACTGGCAATATTTCTTGGTTTTGTACTGCTGTCTGGTCAGGCTAGTCTGAAGATGAAAGATGGTTCATCAGTGTTATTCTTCAACTGAGCACCCCTTTGGAAAGGCACTTTTCTAGCTTTGGAATCTGTCCTTGAAATATGGCACTGGCAATATTTCTTTCTTTTGCACTGCTATCTCATCAGGCTGGTCTGAAGATGAAAGAAGATTCTTCAGTGTTATTCTCAAAATGAGCACCCCTTTGGAAAGGCACATTTCTAGCTTTGGAATCTGTCCCTGAAATATGGCACTGGCAATATTTTTTGCTTTTGCACTGCTGTCTGGTCATGCTGGTCTGGCGATGAAAGAAGGTTCATCAGTGGTATTCTCAAACTGAGTACCCCTTTGGAAAGGCGCATTTCTAGTTTTGGAAACTGTCCCTGAAGTAGGGCACTGGCAATATTTCTTGCTTTTCCACTGCTGTCTGGTCAGGCTGGTCTGAAGATGAAAGAATGTTCTTCAGTGGCATTCTCAAACTGAGCACCCCTTCGGAAAGACACATTTCTAGCTTTGGAATCTGTCCCTGATATATGGCACTGGCAATATTTCTTGCTTTTGCTCTGCTCTCTGGTCATGCTGGTCTCAAGATGAAAGAAGATTCATCAGTTGTGATGTACAGCTTGCAGGAATGATGAGACTTTTAGTTCTTAAAAAATGAACAATTTGTATTTTTACATTTGTTTCACTGACTATCAGATGGTAGAACACGTTTAACTTTGGTTCACCCACTTACTATGGAGCCACAAAGAACGTGATAATTTTCAACAACACACTCCAATTTCACAAGGTAATCTCATGCCTTTTTTGCAGTTGCCTCTCCAATATGCATGAATGCACATTTCAGCTGACGACTTGTACAGATCCACTCAATGAGGCATAGCATCATCAGATGACACCATTTTGTATTTCTTCCTTAGATTACTATAAGTCTCCAACTTGAGGTGTTTCCCAATGTTTGCTGAATATTTGGAAGGGTTCTTCCAGTGTTTGTTACTTTTCTCAAATTTCAACAAATAATTGACTTTATTAGTAGTGGCAATGTTTATTCATAAACCTGTTCACAAGGGTGCAGCCAGGCACAGACCTTCGCAGAATTCAAACTTATTGGTCGTAGTTCTTGTTATACTTAAAGTGTCCATATCAGGAGGTTCAGGCTGTCAAGTCAGGATTGTTCTTTTGTGTAGTAGACAAACATTATGAGCATAACCTTTGTAATGTGAACACTGAGCTTGTCTTTTTGATACCAGTGCGTCTATTTTGGTTTTGATAGAGGTGGTGGTGATGCAAAGAGTATTTTCAAGATGCTCATCTGAAATTTTTGTTCTGATTTTATTTTTTGTATACTTCATATGAGAAAAAAATTGCTCGTAAATGTATGTACTCCCCAACAGAGATGTCATGAACAGGGCATGTTCGTGAAGTGGCTGATATTTTTCTTTAGGTAGGTACAAGTTATAAAAGTCCAATAAAGACACTTGCAGACATTTTTCTTTAAGTTGTATATCTGACTGCAATTCTATGCATTCCAGTTGCAGGTTTTCAGGCAACATGTTGATGCCAACTGAGAATGGAGTAGCAAATATACTGAATTGTTGTTGGCGTTTTTTAAAATCTTGAAATCTACTCTCAAAGTCCTGTAATAAACTATTGAGTAATGCCGCATATTTTTCAGTATTTACGTGGCTTTGCTCAGACAGTGTTTCAAAGTGAATGAAGGTATTGTTCTTAATCTGACAGTGCCATAATTTCAGTTTCACTTCAAATGCAGCCACTGTTTTAAACATGTCATTTATTAATAGATTTTTACCTTGAAGGTGCAGGTTCAGGTCATTTAAATGAGCAGTGATGTCTACTAAGAAGGCTAAATCAGCCATCCAGTTTGCATTTTTAAATTTGGGTACAGGCTTTCCTTTTGACTCCATAAAGGACTTGATTTAATTTCTTAAATCATAGAAACGTTTCAGCATTTTTCTGTGACTTAACCATCTCACTGCAGTAAAGTACACAATGTCTTCATAGGTAGTTTCCAAAGTATTCAGAAACTCCTGAAACTGGCGATGATCTAATCCTCTGGATCTTATAAAATTTATTGTTTTAATAACATTATTCATAACATTTTCCATTTTTAAAGTCTGTGCACACAAATTTTCTTGATGTATAATGCAGTGGTACTTCATGAAACACACATTACTGATCTGTTTTGCATCTTCTTCCATCAGTGTTGTTAGTCCTTCCTTCTTTTCAACCATAGCTGGAGCACCGTCAGTTACTATGCCAGACAGGTTTTCGATGATTAAGGAAAATCTAGCCAGTGTTTGTTTTACTGCTTTATACAGATTAACAGACTTTGTTGCATCTTTCAGTGGAAAGAGACAGGCCATTTCTTCAGTAATACTGAAATCATTGTCAACACCATGAATAAATATGGCTAGTTGTGCCATATCTGTAACATCAGTGCTGTCATCCAAAGCTATGGAGTAAAACTTGAAAGTTGCACACTGAGATTCCAAAGTATCTTCAATATATTTGGCTATATCTTCCACACGCTTTGCAATCATCTGATGTAATAGACTTATTTTAGAAAAATCTGATTTTTTTTCAGGGCAAAGTATGTCTGCTACACTTTCAAGGCATTCTTTAATAAATTCACCATCGGCAAATGGCTTGGATTTTTTAGCAATTAAATTTGCTACAACATAACTTGCCTTCAGTAAAGAATCCAGCTGAGTAGCTGATTTTTGAAACAGCTGTTGTTGGAACGTAAGATTTTTTTTTTAAATCTAATGTTTTCTGTCTACAGCACATTCATTGCAATTCACTTAATTTGGGGTGCATTTGAGTATAATGCCTTTTCAAATTGTAGTCCTTGAAAATGGATACCACTTCTCTGCATATTAAGCAAAGCGCTTTATTGTTAGATTCAACAAATAAGTACTCGTCAGTCCATTTTTCCTGAAAGACTCTCCTTTCATCCGCTATTTTTCTTTTCATACCCATTTTGTTCTGGCAAGATGCAGAAGCCATGCTGAAAAGTAAAAAAGGAGTAACTACTATTAACTACTTTATTCCTAGTTATATTTATACATTTTTAAAACAGTGGCTAAAAATTTACATTAAAAAAATAAGGAAATAAAAATTAAAACTAGCCGTAGTTGTACTTTTATTTCCTGGCATGGTTAAAATATTGATATACTGGCTACTTCTAAGACAGATCCCTAAGTGCTTATCCACATGCTGTTGCAAAGGCTGATACAAATGAGTGGGTGAGGAACAAAACTGAAGGTTTTTCTTCTGTCATTCTGCATCAGCATGTACATCAGGTGTCGTCTGCCCACCAGAAGGAATGCTGATTCAGAGAGTACTGTACTAAAACTATGCATTTCAAATGATACAGCAATCTATCAAAAGCAGTGCTCAAAGTAAACTTTAACCCTCTGTTGAGTATGTGTAAGTATGTTTCAGATATATTCCATACGATAAAGTCAACATCAAACATACACTGAGCTACAAACTGCTTTACCTTTAAGTGAAAAGTAAACTGATTTACCTCTAACTTACACTGTAAACATGAGTAGCATCACCATTAACTCTCCCTTTCATACTTGTCATCCTTTGTTACCGCGCAGATTTCCTCACTTATATTCTAACATCACGCTTTGCTGCAGTGGTTTCCAACTGTTGTTAAAACTAGTCCAATTTTACAGCGTCTTCCATTGCACACTTTTAATGAGAAGTTTCTATGTATCATTACAATCATCTGTCATTTCTGCATTAAAGAAACCATTTCTAGACAATAAAATGGAACTCTGAAGCAACTATTTCCTCACCCACACTCTTTACTTTCCTATCAACTAAATTATAACTATTCTTAAAAGATAGGCTATGGATGGAATCACAGCCCCCTTCCCTGCTTTATTTATAATAAATGTGACAGGCTGGATACAAGTGGTATAACTATGGTGTGAGAAGTTCTATGAAACAAAAAAACTTGGTTGAGAAAACCACTTTATAGAAAGCAAAGCTTTTGGGTAGAACCCTTCTTCAATACTACTACTAAGTTCTATGAAGTCACAAAAATGTTTGTTTTCACAGTAATGTACACTCTGAGCCCTAGTTGCATGAGTCACCTTTTTATACAAGGCACAAAGGTTAACACTATTTAAATATGTTTAGTAGTTCTCTCAAAACGGGAGCTACAAGCGTGGACTATGCCAAGTAGAAAACAGACGTGGGGGTAATTATAGGATGTTAACAAATGTTTGGCTCAAGTCTGAAGGCAGCTTAATTTCACAGCACCCTATTCCCACAGACTACATGGCTCATTCCAAGTGAGCAAAGAAGCACCATGGCAACCAGGCAGTAGAGGAAACGGGCTGCAGCTGCATGTGTGCACAAATTCTGATTAAATAGTAATTAATTTCTGATGAGATGAAAATTATGTTAAACAGATCTAACACAAAGCTTTTTTTTTAATGAACAGAAAAGCATACTGCAACAAGTGACACTCCATTTTTTTTAATTTACGTAAAAACACATACTTGCAAATTACTGTGGGGTAGAAATAGATGCAAAACAGCCACAGATACACAAGTATACAAAAATAGTAAAACTAAACAGACATATCAGTTAAAAAGTCAAAAATCTCATGTGTTCTCATAAAAATAAAAAGGGTTCATAGCGAAGTAGTCAATAGCAAATACAGTAAACAATAAATTAATTTTATAAAGTGATTTGTCAGTACGGAAAGTTATCCTAGCACAAGCAAAGCCACCTGTGTTTGTCAAACTCACAACCTTTTACTTGCTTGCATACTGTAGGGAGAGCAAGAAAACAATGGCAAACCACCTGTGGAATAAGATTTTTCACACATACGAACTATCCCAAATACAAGACATAAAAATAAAGCAGATCTGTCAAAATCTTAAAGGAAAGGTCAAATAAACAGACCTAAGAATCACTGCTGCCACCAACTGTGAGGACGCAAACTATCAGCGTAAAAATACAGTACAAGATCAAATTTTTCTCAATAACAATTTTAATATAATAGTCTTGCGAACCAAAGCAGAAACTCAGATTAAAACATAACCAA
Source organism: Protopterus annectens (assembly GCF_019279795.1). Taxonomy (NCBI): domain Eukaryota; kingdom Metazoa; phylum Chordata; order Ceratodontiformes; family Protopteridae; genus Protopterus; species Protopterus annectens. The sequence continues at coordinate 173,558,883 of NC_056728.1, read as the reverse complement.
TAACCAATCAAAGAGGCTAGATAACCTCAAAAAAGGCCATGATCCGTGTTAATACTTCTGCACAACAACCACAAATCTGGTATTCATAAAAAACTAAAGGAAGAGAGTTTTGCACAGAAAAGTGTATCATAAACAAACTCTTCAGTTACCACGTTCACGAACAGAAGGAAATAAAGGAAGGCAACATCCAGAAGGGTGGTGCAGAAACAAACAAGTTGATGTCAAATAAGGGCCGCAAGGCTCATCCGATCTGCTGAAATGTTCTTTCCACCAGACTAGCTACAGACTTCAAGTGATCTCCCACATGCCTAGCTAGTTCCCTTGAGGTATTCAGCAAGTTTACAAAAAAAAAAAAAAAGGGAAGGTGAATTATGAGACCACTAACTGTGTATTTACAAAGGCTGTGCAGCACTTATACTTTACGGAATGTTCAAAGGCAGAGGTAATTTCATTTTTAAGATCAGAACTGGTAGAGGCTATGTTTCAATCAAAGGACTACATACTTTTAAAAATAATTCTACCAAGCATTTACAAGTACAGAAGGGAGCAAAAGGAAAGCCCCAGACAGAGCCCATTTTCAGTGGAGGCTCAGGCAGGAAACACTTCAATGCATGACAAACGGTTAGCAAATACAAACAAATCCAGCATAGCAGAGACCTCTTTACGACATAACAGCAAATAACTTGCTGGAAACACCATATTTTATGGGAGGCCCACTTGTATGACAACCAATAGGAAGCAGTATATGATATTTAGATTAAAAAAAAATAGTAACCGTGATGCAAAAAAAAAAAAAACTTTATGCACGGTTTCAGCGTTTACCAGACCTCGTCATACAACACACTTAAGCTCAGTTAGGTATACTTTGTCTCCCTAAAGCAATAACTGCACATTGCGAGAAGCAAAGCTGGCACCATCCTACCTTATTCTAGATTGGATGAAATGGTCTGGAGAAGGGACTAGCACAGACAGATCTCTGGTGCAGGTCTTTCGGCTGTAGAAGGACTCCGTTCAGTGAAGTGTCCAGTGAAAATAAATAGAGGGATCCAGCAGTAAATTTTGCACAAGCAAAAAAAGGGAATTTTTACTATTGGATCCCCTATTTATTAGCCAAAACAAAGGATTTCTACGTCAGGGGTGTAGGTGTTAAGCTAGTGGTGTCTTGGATTGGACACAATGGCTTACTTGATTAAATTGCTATGAAGAGGACAGTAGAGAGTGATTTGCAATCCAATTTTCTCCGAAAACTTCAATACAATCACCATGTAACTCCAGGCTGAAAATTAAGCTGACAAGGTACCTGACAACGTTCAGTTACTTTTTCAACTTAATTTTCAACCGTGGAGATCTGACTGCAAAGTTAACTGTGCTGGGAGAAGCCACTCAGGGTTAACATAAGGGAATTGTTATCTTCTCATGACCCGCTTGGTGTTAAGCACAGAGGCGCCATGAGAAGGTACTTGGGTTTAATGAGTTAAGCAACGAAGTTGAAAGGTACCTACTCTGTATTGTGGTCATGCACAGGGTGAAGGCAAAAAGATGTCTAATTGCTAACAGACACACACAATCACACACTCTTCTACTTTCATGCACACACACACACACACACTTTGCTTTCATGCATGCACTCACTCGCACTTACCTATTACTGCAGTTAGGTGCTGTCCCTTAGAAATCCAAATGATAGCAAATCCGTACTCCGTACAACTCTCTCAGTGCTAAGACATACACATGTTGCTTCTTCGGTGCAAAATAACACAGCGGCAGGAACACAGGCAAAAACCAAACTGCTAAGGGTGCTTTAGTGCATGCACACACCAACATTTGTCATGAGTGCGAAAAGCAAACGGAAAAAAAAAGCTTTTAAGTGTATGCATATAGTAAACTTGCAGGTAAAGGTTGCGGGCCACATAGAAAAGCTCTAAGGGCCGCATGTAGCCTGCGGGCCACGGGTTGGACACTACTGCTATAAACAAAGGATGAGGCTTCACCTAAAATGTTAATCAGGAAAGGTACACAGACACAACTGCAAAAGTTAATGTTGCATCTTTTGGCTTTTCCTGGTTAGGGGTCGCCACAGCGGAACTCTGGTCTGCTAATGATTGGCAGTAGATTTTTACGTACCGAGTTGCCAGCCCTGACGCACAACCTTCAATAAAAGTACGCCCATTCACACATGTCTCCACACAGAAGACGCTTTAGCTGAGAATCAAACAGGACAACGTCTTACTGTCAGGCGACAATGCTACCGCAGCACCACCACCGCAGTAACTGCAAAAGTTATCAAGCTCATTAATCTTGCACTGGACTTCAGTTTCTTTACTTTCAATGGCAAACACTACAAACAAAAAACTGGTATAGCAATGGGGTCTGCCATGGCTCCCAGCATAGCTAACATAGCCCTGGACAAGTGGGAGGAGGACTTTGTGTTAAACAACACAGACTGCATGCAGCATATCACATGCTATTTACATTTTATTGATGGCATCTTTATTGTGTGGGAAGGTGACACCTTGCAGCTTGGAGATTTTATTACTTACCTCATCAAGTAACCCTCTTCCTGAAGTTTACCTCTTCCCATAGTATACTTCAACCCCTTTCTTAGATATGCAGATTTCCAAGGATACCAACAATAACAGAATCACTACAGATCTATTCAGAAAACCAACAAGGGTTAATTTATTACCCCACAGTAAAAGTCTACATCCTACAAAAAACAAGTATAATGTAATGAAGTCCCAGGGCTATAGATTAGCTAGAATTGCCACAGAGATGGAACCATTTTTGAGAAACCTGAACAACTTAGAGAATGATTTTCTAGTGAGAGGCTATGAAAAGCAGATGTTAAAAAACATCCTGGAACCCATTATAGAACTATAAAGGACTGAAACACCTTCACTCAACCTCCCCAGTAGGAGAATGTTAAGAAATTCCTCAGAGAATAACAAATGCAAAAATAGCCGCATCCTGACATATCACAGTATCAAAAATGTTATTGAAGAAAACTGGGACATTGCCACAGGAAACCCTTTTCTGATTAACATCTTAGGAGAAGTCCCATCCTTTGTTTATAGGAAGGCCACGAACAATTGAAGTTTTGTTGAATTTAAACCTAGACCACATAAAAGAAACACTAAAAGATGTGAAACTAATTGTACATTTTGTATATTTATAAAGCAAGATGATAGTTTTTATTGCCCTTATTTAAAGAAAAGACCAGTGCAGGGGTGACTGTAACACTACAAAAGTAATTTATAGGGCACAGTGCAGTGAATGTGATGCATTCTTTATGGGCAAGACTGTAAATAAACTCAAGCATAGGACTTCATGTCATTTGTCAGAAATCCGCTCTGGATATAAAAATAATGCAAACACCTTTCTCTTCATAAAAAGACACACAGGCTTTAAGTTCCAGATCCTGGATATAAAAAAAAATTGATACATTGTTTACATGACTAATTTTATTTTATTTTATTCTACTAGTTGGTTTTAAATACCATTTTAAATCAGTTGTAATTTAAGTGTATATTTTGTTCCCATCATCATACACTTTTTTCTTATTTTTTCTTTTTCTGGTTCTCTTTTTTCCACGTTATTCAAAATGATAATAACAATACTAACTAATTATACAATAATATTTTTATAGACAGTTTTTAGGGTTCTTGTACACAGACCTGAAGAAGTCTAGAAGGACAAAAGCGATCTTTGTTAACAATAGGTAATTAAAATAGAATATGATTTTTACAATTGATTTTTTACATACAAAGTGTATATGTATATATCTATATATATTTTTTGATTGCCAAATGGACTAAGACTGATATATTTCCAGCCATGTAGTATATTGTCTTGGATAAAATCACAGACTTAATACTCTACTTAATAATTTGGTTAAATAAGATGTACCACATCATTATAAATTTTATTTAAAGTACATAAGGGTTATATTATTATGACAGCCACAAAGTAGAGCAGGACCAGCTCAAATGTCACACTGATGGGGAAAGGGATGTGAATTGAGCATGTGTACCAATTACACTTTGTTTTACTGCACAATAAACCACTCCCTTGCCTGATAAAAAGTATATATATATATATATATATATATATATATATATATATATATATATATATTTAGAAAGCTTGTGAGGAAACTATTACTCTATTTTTGTTTTACTTGGATCACTTGTCTGTGCACTTAATAAAGGATTTTTGACTGGAAACAGACTGCCTGCTTTGCTTGGATTACTTTTGAATACTTATTAATTCTGTACAATTATATATTTTTTATTATTTTTTTTTTTTTACTTAAGACGAGTTTAAGTTCGCTACTTCTACTACTATTGTCTGAGCTGTTTAATATACAGTGATTAACTAGAGATATATGGATATTCCACACAAAGAAGTTTCTTACACTGTTTTGTTTTTGAACCCACTATACTTGTTTAGTGGATTGTTTTGAGACTTCGGGATACCATGGAGATTACTTGTTTTTTTTTTATGTAGATCAAGGTGCCCTCACCTTTAGTCTCTGCCTGTGCAGTAGCTGGTCGAAATGTGTGGAAGGCATTATACCCCTGCACTGTCATGGTGCTCTATGCAGATTTAAACCATGTCATGGGAGTTACATAGATGTCTGCATTTTCCAATGTGAAGACAGCTTGGAGAGAGGAGAGTTTCTTGTTATGCTCCTAACCTTCAGCCGTAACAGTTTTAAATTCCCCTGGGTTGATTTTGCTAAGCTGGAAGGTTTGGCAGTTTGGCATTGGCTACAAAAGGTACCATGGTCAAAGTCAGTTTCTAGCCAACATTCAAAAGCCTAGCGGGGATAGGTACAGACCATTCTTGGCAAAACAATGTGGTCTGTTGACCATCTCACCCCATGCTGACTAATATTGTACTCCCTTTGAATGACACCAGAAGCTAAGCCAATTATTAGAGCCAGTCATATTCTGGTGTCACTCTTGGTGAAAGTGGAATGCTGCTCAATGCTAGGCTCATACCAGCCTGCAAAACATGGTGCAAGAGCCATACCTTTCAACTACTAAGCACAAGAAATGTGGACAGTGCCATAAATAATGGGGGGGGGGGGATAAAAGTCCAAAATCAGAGACAGATTTTAGATATTGTTGATAGGCAACTGATGTGATTTTCTAACTTGTTTAGCCAGGTGAGTGGGGCAATTGTATGTCTCACAATGGAGTCTCCTATGACTTGATTATTGGGTAGTGTGTTGGCTTGCCTTATGGGCTTTGTAGTTAAGACTCCATGGGGTGTGGTGTTTGGTGTTGTTTTGGTAGAATGTCTGAGAAGTCTATGGGATTTAGGAAGATTGTATTTTAGTGCATCAGCATATGTTGGTCTATGATTTCTGTAGATACTGTGTGTGCTGGGTATATTGCTTTTGTTACTGACAACCTGATTGTTATTTTGAGTAGATGTATTCAAGAGTCTTGCCACCATTGACATTGTGTAGTTACATCTCTTGCATACTGTATTGCTTTCTCTAAAGGATTAGTCAGTTGTCAGTGAATATTAGATAATTGTTACATTGTCTTAGGATGCCCACATCCACCAGACTGGTGATGAAGGAATTGGGAAAGTGCATATCCATGATGGCAGGTCCTATTAGGTGAGCTACAAGGGTAATGTGCAAGAAGGGTTAATAGCAGGCTAGTTTGGATACTTTTGAGGCTGGAAGAAAAACGCTAGGCTAACCGGGAGTAGATGAGTGGGGCAGTGCTCCTCAGCACACAGACTAGTTGCTCTTTGAGAAACTGGGTCACGGGGTACATTTTTGTATAGGTAATTTTATAGAGAAAATGTAGTGTTCGCCTCTATACAAGGCCATGATAAACACCAGTAGCCCTCTGACTAATAAACAACCTCACTTTTAGCCTTCTTGTGCGTTTACCAACTCGGACAGACCAGGAAATCCTCTACTGTCACTAGATGAGTAATCCATGTCTTCTAAGTGAAAAACTCACAATGTTAGCTAAAAGTGAAAAGTGAATTGAAACCAATTCAACACTAATTGCAATGATTAGTTACTAGTTATAATGAATAGTTACTACAAGTTGAACAGTGAGAATATAACAGTTCCAGTCCAGACGGTTTCTAAATATGAACACAATTATAATACATAAACAGTGATTTATGCCCTTACTTGCTGTTGTTTTGTTTTATTTCTGAGAAACTAAAAGTAAGTTTAAATTGAGAACAGAAGAACATACAAGGGACAGAAAAAAAAACAACAGGAAGTCCTGAGGCCATTCATTTCAATAATGTACATAAACTGTGAACTGGAAAAGGTAAAAGTCACAGTTTTAAACGAAGTATAGGGATGGACTCAATACTTTGGTGCATAGTGCTAAGTAAATCTGTATGAGTGTTCACCGTCAGGGTGTGTGTGATTCAGAAAAGCAAGATGTACAATGTGTCCTTGCTGAGCAGCATGATGTACACGCAAATTGCAATATAAAGAACAACATTATTTAAATGTGCATCTAATGAGGGAAAACAACAATGGCAGAGTTATTCAAAAATGTATAAATGCCAAACAACAGACGTGTGTCCGCTGAATATTTGAACCCAGCTGAATGTTTGTGTTCTGACTGAGTGAATCATTAAACAGTGTTAAAGCTTGTGGTACTTTTAGTAAATGTCTTATTGTTGCTGCAATGCTTGATGATGCATCAAGTCACCCCCGGAGATGTACAGTCATCCTGTCTAGTACTTACCCAATAGTCAGTGTGACTTTATGCATATTAGCTACAAGGTGCTTTCAGTAACCTACTGGAACACAGTGGGGTATTTCAGAGATCTGCTTTGGGAGCACTATGTCTGTTTCTCTATGAAATGCTTCAGCATGTGGGGGAGAATATTAGTTCCCATGTATCAGAGAGAAGTGAGCCAACACCATAAGGGATTTCTGTGCTTTAGACTACATACCTGAGGTACTGCAGCCCATAGACAGTACCGACATTGAAATAAAGGCACCTCTTGGTGAGCTGAGAAGGAGGTATGTAAACAGCAAAGGGAATCACTCCATCTGCCAGGTGGTCTACAATGTGTATGCAGGCCACCCAGGCAGGTATAAAGACTTCCAACATATGTCACATTTGTGACCTGTACCAACAGCTTGAGACAGGGTGACTTTCCACAGGTGACATCCTATGGGTGAGGTTGGATATGCCCTGGGACCACAGCTTATTCTACCTACAAGAAATCAACAAAATCAAATGTACCATTTATTTATTTATGTATTTGACATTTGTTTACTGGAGTGGTCTGACTGGGTCTACAGAACGCGTTTTCAGCAGAGGCCCGGCGAGAAAAGCTCCACATACAGTACAATGCAAATACAGTATAGTCCAATGCAATACAATGACATGAGAAAGACTGTACAAAAATAAGTTGAAAGAACATAAACTGTGTTACAAGGTATACTACACATCTAGGCAATTCCATAGAGTTAAAACCTTATAGACAATTATAGCCACTCTCACCATATACATAGCCTATGAGTAGACAGTGTACAAAAATAGTATGTAGGTATCACTGACTGTTATAGTACATGAAAAAATAGAATGTTGGTTTCAGCTAGGAAACTAGTAGCCAGAAAGTTGGTGATGCAGAAAGACAGTGAAAGAGTTAAAAATAGAGGCATTACAGTCCGAGCAGTAGTTTAAGGATATAGTATACAAACAGGGAAGGTGTTAGGAGAGCCTCAGGATCTTGCAGACTGCTGCGAGGGAGTGAAATGTGACAGAAGAGGAGAATGAGTCTAGTTTGGAATAAGATGAAGAGATGAGCATTAGGCAGGCTTTATGCAGGAGCAGAGTCATGTATTTTTGAGATGATTTTTTAAAGAGGCTTTGAAATGGGTTAGGCCAGGCATAGGCCTGTTAGCTAGAGGTAGTGTATTCCATAGTATAGAGACAGAGTATGAATACAGAGAGTGACAAGGTTTTCTTGTGGGTTTTGAAATAAGAGATTTTTGTCTTCTGATCGTAGGGATCAATTTGGTGTGTAAGGTGTCACTAGACTGGCTAGTGCAGGGCAGGCAGTAGGCTTGAACATAAGGTTGTGCAAGGTGGACAGCTGAATAAAGGCAAGATGGTTGGGGAGTTCAAGCCAGTTTAGTTCTGGTAGTGGTTTACAGTGGTGTGTGTGATATTTACAGTTTGTGGCAAACTTTGCAACTTTGTTGTAGCACTGTTCCATCTTTCTTCAGGTAGAAGTTTGTAAGTTAGTTAAGATAGGGGCACCATAAAGAAGGGAGGGAAGTAAACATGTTTCTGCAAGGATAGTTTTAGTTGCTGTAGTAAAGAAATGTTTGTTTCTATATAAGAGTACCAGTTTTTGATGGACTTTCTTTATAATTTGCTATATGTGGGGGTCAAATGAAAGTTTATTGTCAACGATAACTCCTAGAAGTTTGGTTTCCTGCACTATTTCTATTACAGTGTTCTCAGATGCAAGGATGTTGAAATGATCAGCGAAAGGGGAGGTGTTTTGGGGGTGAAAGAGTACTAGTTTATTCTTCTTCGGATTTAGAAAGAGTTGGGTATTTCTTAGCCAGGATTCAACTGCAGTAAAGGGGTGTTAAGTTTCTGAAAGTAGTTCTGGTAGTGATTGAGCAGTACAGATTATGGTGGAAACATCAGCCTATTGAATGAGGGTTCCAGGGTGAGAGCCAGTGTGAAGACTGTTTGTGAAAATGTTGGAGAGTAGGGGTCCAAGGATGGAGCCTTGAGGGACTCCAGTAGTTTTGTGGAGAAAGGGTGAGGGTTCATTGGATCGTTTCACTGATTGTTTATGATCCTTGAGATAGCTCTGAAACCATTTTACTGTGTTATGTGAGAAGCCTAAGTTAGACAGTGTGTTTAATAGTAAGGGGTGAGACACTGTGTCAAAGGCCTTGGAGAGATCAAGGAATACTGAAGCTGTATAGCATCCTGCATCTCTGGTTTTGTTCATGGTGTCTGTAAAGGATAATAGGGGTGTTGGAAGCCATGTTGGGTTTTGGTTAAAAGATTTTTTTGCAATATATATTGCATTACCTGCTGATGGATACCTCTCTGGAGAATTCTGGATATGGGAAATTGGATAGTTCAAAAGAGTTGCCTCATTTGTGGATGGGGGTGATGAGAGATTGTTTCCATGTGGTTGGTACTTCTGATTACTATAAAGACCTATTTGTAAAGATACTGATTGGGTAGGCAATTGAGTTGGCAGCCAGTTTGAGATAGTGTGGTGGAGGATTATCAGCTGAGGTGGAGCAGGGTTTTAGTTTTTGTAGCAGTTTCTTAATGGTGTCAGTTGGTATGGGCTGAAATGAGAATGGGGTTTGTATGACATTTTGTTGAGTAGGGGGGTTATTAATTGACAGGGATAGAAGTAGTTAATAGTGCAGGGTTCGTGTCTGAATAGACTGAAGGGTGGGGGGTCCAGCATTAGGGGTATTAGTTAGTAGGGCTGATATTGATTTTATGAAGTACTTGTTAAAGTTTTCGGCTATTTGTGATAGAGGGGTATCAGGTAATGGGGTGTGATGGTTATGAGTACAACCATATACAATCACAAAGAAAAAAATTATTCAGCATGTGTTTGAGCTGCCGAAGGCATGTTTAAGCTGCCTTGAAGTATGGCCCAGACACATGTGCAAAAACAGTGTCTGTGTGTGCAATGTTACAAAATATTATACTTAGGAAGCAGCTAATCAGGATGGGCCATTGCAGAGGCAGCAGTTTTCAGCACAACAGGCAATGGCAGCTAAATCAGACAAAGAGTTATAGTTGGAGGTAACAGATGGGGATAATCTTTCCAGATGCAGCTGGGCACAGTGTGCCTTGACACTAGCAATGAGGCAGCGACCTGTGCAAAGTTTCAGAAGATAGTGTCCAAGAGATAAGAAGATACAGTAAAACCAGTGCATGCACAACCAATACCAGACTGTTATTACTCATTCATAATAGGCTGATCACATTGTGCTTTAGACATACACAACCCAAGTAACAATGCACCAAGAGCAAGACATGGTGATCATCATTTGCACAAGTGGAGTAGGGACGATATGAGTGCAAGTCTTTCAGGTGTTGCAATGGAGGTGCTGGCACTGTACGAGTTGGATTTCTGTCATCCATCACCATGGTGGCAACATCTGTGAATGGAGAAGATAACTGGCTCCTTGTATAGTCCCTCACCCCTGGCAGGTGAGTGAGAGAAGACATTGCATGTTCCAGTGTATGACTGAGTCTACCCAAGAAATTCTTGAATGTAGGGCTGTGACACCTGTGCACTGGCCCAGCAATCAAGGAGCCTCAATTCTCACCACTAACACCAGTGAGGGGCATCCATATAGGGAAAAGATAATAAATACACACACAGTAAAGTTCAATTTCCCTTAAGAGCACACAGAGATCACAGTCGATCTGGGGTTGGTTTCTCCCTTTCTCTCCAGGTCCCCAATAAGACTTCCCACTGGCACAGCTATAGGGTCCAGATCTCAGCCTAGTGGGCAAGCTAAAACCTCCAGCACCCTCTTTGTCCAACCAGTGCTTTGTGTCCCTGCCCAGGTAGCTGACACACATACTTTGAGATAAGAGTTATATACAACCATACAAACACTCCTGGGAAAGGATGGCAGAGGTTTTCCTTCTGTGCCCCTTTTACCCAGACTATATGGTAGAAATCACTGCCACCACCCAGCTAATATTTATCAGCTACTCAAAGGCCCTTATTAATGGGTGTCCAGTTATTACTGTGCGATATTATTATCAAAATGGTAAGTGTGACTGAACAGCAAAGCTTATTTGGAGTGACTTGGTACAGTGTCACTATATAAATGCAATGTACTCTTAGAGCTTAAATTATCTCTACATAAAACAGCCACAGCTGAAAGGTTTAAAAATATTTAATAATAAATAATAAAAACACAAAACAATATTTCTTACTACACAGTGCTAGTCAAAAGTTCAGAGATCAAAGAGAAATGTTTAAAATAATACAGTAGAAAAGTTTTGACATCACCAAAAAACAAACTAGTCTAATCTTCCTATTTCCTAGCTATATCTAAGACAATCACCATTCTAAAATCATACTTACATATAGAGCAAGACAGTGCTGATGATGTTGGATGTTCTCAAGACAAATGCTCAAATGCTCTAATTCTTTCTGTCCTTAAATTGATAACACAGTACCACTGATTCATTTCAAATTACATCATTTCTTTCTTGTTCCCAGGCTAACAGACTCTCAGAGGTTAATAGTCCCTTTGATCTTGCAGCTGGTCAGGAACCAGAACAATAAAATAAATTATACATGCAAATTCTAGCCATTAACTCTGGCCTCAAAATAATAGGCAGAATTCCTTCATCCAGACATATCAGCTCCAAGGCCTGAGATCAAAGACAGTCATGAAATGCCTGACTTATCACCTTTCTTACAGCAGAGTGCACTGTTACATTTTTACAGTTCCACATTTAACACCATTTTTTTCCCATTTAAGAGAACAAGCTTGTGGCTTATATTAATATTTACAAATGGCAGAATTATCTACAAAATTCTATCTAGCTAGGCTGGCAGCCTTCACCTATCTTCACACATCTCCCCTCCTGGGGAACTCCAGCTAGTTTTTCAAGTGACCCTTGAGAAACATTGCTTGAGAGGGTCAGGTCTATCTGAATATACCTTATCCCATTCCTTGTCTTGAGAGCCCATCTGTGGTGGCATTGCTAATCCCACTGCAGTGCTGCATTGACATATCATATGCTTGCAACCTTAGGCTCCATCTTAGCAACTTGGCATTTTGCTGGCTGGCTTTGTTTAACCATGTTAGGGGATTGTGATCTGTCACTACAGTGAATTTCCTTCCATACAGATAAGGCTGAAGTTTCTGCAATGTCCACACTATGGCTAGATATTCCTTTTCTACAGCTGTATATCATTCCTCCCAGGGTTGGAGCCTACAACTGAGATAAACCACTGGGTGTTCTTTCCCCTCTGAAGAAATCTGGCTAAGTACAGCCCCCACCTCATGGTTTGAAGCATCCACCTGCACAACAAATTCTTTGCTGTAATCTGGACTGGCTGACACACGGGGTCCTTCCAAAGTTTCTTAAACTCCTGGAATGCCTGCTCACATGCTGGGGTCCATACTACCTTATCTGGCCTGTTCTCAGGTATGTAAGGGGAGCAGCTATGGTACTATAACTGGGGACGAACTTTCTGTAGTACCCTGCTGTCTCTTAAGTATGCCCTCACCTGTTTTCTGGTAACAGGTGCAGGCTATGCCTGAATAGCTTCTACTTTGGCAGGTTCTGGCCTGATCTTACCACTCCCCACTCTATGTCTCAGGTAGGAGACCTCTGCCATACCCACCTGACATTTGTTGGGCTTAATGGTCAACCCTGCCCTCTGTAGTCTGCCCAGAATCTCCTTGACATACTGAATGTGCTCTTTCCAGGAATGGCTATATATAGCAATATCATCTGGGTAAAGGTAAGCCATCCTGCTCCTGCTAGGGTATGATCTACCAGCCTCTGGAAAGTTGTTGGGGCATTTTTAATTCCAAAGGGCATCTTTGCCAGCTCATACAAGTCAAAAGGAGTCACAAAGGCTGACTTTTCTTTAGCACTGGGAGTCAATGGCACCTGCCAGTAACCCTTGGTAAGATCAATGGTTATAAGATACTTACACCCACCCAGCTGCTCTAGGGTCTCATCTCTCAAAGGCATAGGGTAAGCATCTGAATCTGTGTGACTATTTAAATTCCTGTAGTCCACACAGAAGCTGGTGGTGCCATCCTTCTTTGGCACCAGCACCACTGGCAAGGGCCAGGGACTGTTGGACTCTTGAATTACCCCTAGTTCCAACATATCCTATATCTCCTCCCTCAGAGTCTGTTTGACTCTCTCAGGCACCCTATAAGGGGTCTTTCTAATAGGCTTTTGGGGTCCTATATCCACCTGGTGCTGCACCAGGTGGGTGCACCTTGGTTTCCCAGTGAACATGTCCATAAACTCCCGTAATACTGCTTGGATTTCTTGAACTTGTGTAGGAGATAGCTGCTTTGACAATGCTACCCCTTCCACTGAGGTGTCAGTCGGAGCCTAACTGAGGAGATCAGTCACCAGATCTCCCTCAGACTCCTCCTGCAATCCATTGTAAATGATCAGAAGAAGGCCTCCCTGTCATGGTAAGGTTTCATCATGTTAACATGATACAATTTGTGCCCTTGCCTCCTGCCTTGCAACTCCACCATGTAGTTAACATCACTTACCTTTCTTACCACCTTATAGGGACCCTCACAAGCTGCTTGCAGCTTGTTGTGTCTGACAGGAATGAGAACCATTACCTGCTGCCCCACAGCATACTCTCTAGCTCGAGCATTCCTGTCATACCACACCTTTTTCTGTTGTTGGGCTTCTGCCAGGTTCTCCTTGGCCAAGCCCATGAGTTCCCTGAGCCTTGTCCTGAGCTTTTGGCCATATGTCACAACAGACTCCTTGTGAGGTTCACAGTCACCTTCCCACTCATCTCGAACTAAATTTAGAGGTCCCCTTACCCTTTGCCCATGCAGCAACTCAAAGGGTGAAAAACCTGTGGATTCCTGGGAAACCTCTCTGTAAGCAAACAACAGATGGGGCAAATATTTGTCCCACTCCCTCTTAAACTGATCTGCAAATGCCATAGCATGGACTTGATTGTAGAGTTTAACCTCTCAACAAAACCATTAGTCTGGGGATGGTACGGGGTGCTCTTCATGTGCTTCACCCCACAGTACTTCCACAGACAAGCCAGCAGGTCTGACATGAAATTGGCACCTCTGTCAGTCAGTATTTCTTTTGGGAAACCTACCCTGCTGAAAACCTCTAACAAAGCATTTGCCACCTCTTCTGCCTCAATGGAGGACAGAGCCACTGCCTCAGGGTATTGTGTAGCTTAATCCAGTACCACTAGGATATACTTTTTCCTGTGGAACTTTGGGTACTCAGATGCCCCACAATATCCATAGCTACCCTTGGAAATGGCTCCTCAATCACAGGCAAAGGCATCAAAGGAGCTCTCACCTTTTCTCCTGCCTTGCCTACCTTTTGGCACTGCCCACAGGTCCTGCAGTACCCTGTTACATCTCTGGAAATTCCAGGCCAATAGAAGTTCTGCATAATATGTCTCTTTGTATGTTTTATGCCCATATGACCTGCAAAGGGAATATCATGGGCTATGGCTAGAAGTGCCAGACTGCAGGCTCCAGGCACTACCAACTGTTGTACCCTCTCACCTTCCCTCAGGGGTGCACTCTCTATACAACCCTTTGTCCCATTATACAGAATTCCCCTACCCTTAAGAATCAGGTGCCTCACTAGCTACCTGCCTCAGGCCTTGCAATGTAGGGTCTGAGATCTGAGCCTGTCTAAACTCTCTCTTTGTAACCCTTCCCAGCTCCCCTTCGACAGGAAGTCTGGCATTCTCTGACAGTGTTGCCTCACTGTTAGCCTGGGTACTACTACTCACCTCTACCTTTGCAGTCACACTTTCCAAGGGAACATCAGTACCCACAAGCAGCTAGGGCTCACCTTCAGTCTCACTACTACAGAGTTTCTCCCTCCCTGAATTAACCACCTCACCAGTCCTTGCAAGTATGCGGTCTGTCTGGGTCTTCCCCAGGCTACCAGACCCACATGCTTGTCTCCATGCCTGACTGCATGCAACTCCATGAGCACATGGTACTGCATTATCAAAATCATTCCCTAATAGGACATCTGCAGGGATATCCTCAAACACACCTACTTGCTGGTTTCCTTTTCCACCTTCTCAGTCAAGGTGAACCCTAGCCAAAGGTATTTGGAATGGGGTCCCTCCTGAAGCTCTGACTGGAGTAGACTGCCCAGGCAAGTAGTTCTCCTCTTTAACCATTGCAGGCTTTACTGGTTATGTCAGAGGCTGTGTCTGTCTTAGCAATGGCCTATTTGCCATTCACTACAATAGGATATAATGTCTTATGATAGTTTGGTACCCTTGTTGTCCCAAGACAACCTACAATTGGCATTTTGTCTTTCCCACTTACTGGCACTCTCACCTTTTGTTCCCCACCTTGCCTCTGTTGACATTTGTATGCCACATGACCCCACTGGTTGCATTCAAAACTTTTAACCCTAGGTCCTGGACATGTACCTGGACTAGTGACTTCCCCTGCTACTGGCAGATTCTGTTGGGGAAGTCTGTGCTGCCCACCATGGGTTCCTTTAGACCCAAGAACAGTACTGGGAGCCCCTTTCCTGTGCAGGGATGGCCTGCTTGTTAGGTATAGGACTCCCTTCTTCCCCAATTCATCTGAAGTAGAACATTGTCTATCAGTTAACCAGATCTGCATGTCCTCAGGCAGTGTTAAGGACTTGTTTCCTCACCAAAAGGTCTGCCAGCCCTTCAAAAGTGGTGACCTGACATCCACTCACCCACCTATGAAAATAAGTATTCAGTTCAGCAACATATTCACACAAACTTTCATCTGCCTTGCATCTATGCTCATGAAACTGTTTCCTATATGTTTCAGTTGTTAGCTTAAACAATTCTAACAAACAGTTCTTAACAACAGTGTAATTAAAACAGTCAATGTCAGACATTTCAGACAACACAGTTACAGCTTTACCACAGAGTAAGGGGGTCAGGAACCCTACCCAGAGCCTTTGGTCAACATCATACTGTTTACATACCCTCTCAAACATTTGAGTGAAACTATTAAAATTATCCCCTCTTTAAACTGCAGAAGAAATTTACTGACCTTTTGTGCTTCTGGGGTCTGGTTACTCCCTTCCCCATTACCTCCATGACTCTGGTGAACAGTCAGCATCTCCTTTTCATGCTGCCTCTGCCACTCCTTTTCCTCAGCTTCCAGGCATAGCAGGTTCTCATTTTCCTCAGCCTGCAAATGTCGCAGTTTCTCCTGGTCCTCACTTGCTGGATGCCCCAGTCTCTCAGCTGCTTATATTTCCAAACATCTGGCCTCCAACTCAAGTCTCTTTAGCTCCATATGGATTTTTAAGATGTCTGCAGAAAGGTTGAGCTGCCCATTCTCAGAGTGTGGTACATCTCCACTGCCAGTCTGATTGTCCTCCTGCTTGCTGTTTGCTGAGGCAGCTGTGACCAAAGCTGCAATCATGTCTGCCTTAGTCAGATTTCCATGCACCAGTCCCCTAGCCTGGCACATCTCAGCCAGCTGGCTCCTTGTCTCTCTGACAACTAAGCTAACAAAATAAATGAAACAATTGTGATCTGAACTCTGAGTATTCACTGTGTGGCTGATTTAGAGTACAAACCACCTTCAGTGATCACTGTACACAAGCTACAGGAATTTACTCTACCCACACCACTACAAGTCAATTAGTATTTGCCAACCAAGTAATATGTGGCGTGGATATCCCACCACTGCCAAACAATTAATACGTGATGCCCGTGCACTGGGCCAGCAATCAAGGAGCCTCAGTCCTCACCACTATCACCAGTGAGGGGCATCCATATAGGGAAAGGATAATAAATACACACACACAGTAAAGTACAATTTCCCTTAGGAGCACACAGAGATTACAGTCAGTCTGGGGCTGGTTTCTTCCTTTCTCTCCAGGTCTCCAATAAGACTCCCCACTGGCATAGCTATAGGGCCCAGTTCTCAGCCTAGTGGGCAAGCTAAAACCAACAGCACCCTCTCTGTCCAACCAGTGCTTCATGTCCCTACCCAAGTAGCTAACACACACACACTTTGAGATAAGGGTTATATAAAACCACACAGACACTCCTGGGGAAGGATGGCACAAGTTCTCCAGCTGTGCCCCTTTTACCCTGACTATACAGTAGAAATCACTGCCACCACCCAGCTAATATTTATCAGCTACTCAAAGGCCCTTATTAAAGGATGTCCAGTTATTACTGTGCAATATCATTATCAAAATGGTAAGTGTGACTGAACAGCAAAGCTTATTTGGATTGACTTGGTACAGTGTCACTATACACATGCAATGTACTCTTAGAACTTAAATTATCTCTACACAAAATAGCCACAGTTGAAATGTTTAAAAATATTTAATAATAAATAATAAAAACACAAGACAATATTTCTTAATACACAGTGCTAATCAAGAGTTCAGAGATCACAGACAAATGTATAAAATAATACAGTAGAAAAGTTCTGACATCACAGAAAAGCAAACTAGTCTAATTTTCCTATTTCCTAGCTATATCTAAGAGAAACACAGTTCTAAAATCCTACTTTCATAAAGAGCAAGACAGTGCTGGTGATGTTGGATGTTCTCAAGACAAATGCTCAAATGCTGACATTCTTTCTGTCCTTAAATTGATAACACAGTACCACTGATTCATTTCAAATTACATCATTTCTTTCTGGTTCCCAGGCTAACAAACTCTCAGGGGTTAATAGCCCCTTTGATCTTGCAGCTTGTCAGGAACCCCAGCAATAAAATAAATTATACATGCAAATTCTAGCCATTAACTCTAGTCTCAAAACAATAGGCAGAATTCCTTCATCCAGACATATTGGCTCCAAGCCCTGAGATCAAAGACAGTCATGAAATACTTGATTCATCAGCTTTCTTACAGCAGAGTGCACTGTTAGATTTTTGCAGTTCCACACTTAACACCATTTTTCCCATTTAAGAGAACATGCCTGTGGCTTATATTAATATTTACAAATGACATAATTATCTACAAAATTCTATCTGGCTAGGCTGGCCGCCTTCACCTTTCTTCACAGGGGCATGCACTTCCATATGACAGCATAAACACACTGCATCACTCTCCATATATCTGTTGTAGCTGTGATGGCACTACCTGTGCCTCCATGATGGTCCTGCAGATATACTGAGTTGCATTGACTGATACAGCAACCTCAGTAGAGGGCAGTAATTTTGTCTCTGGTGAGCACAATTAACCCCCCCCCATGAGATCTCACTACCCATGAGTACTAGGGGTAGATTCTGACATCTGTCTGCTGGGGACCAGCATACTTCCCTCATTGATAGTGTCCCTATCAACCTGTCCTCTCTGTGATGTGTGGGTTGTGTTGGTATCCATAGTCATAGAAGCTGTGTTAATGTTCTGTGCTAGGTATGCATGAGTCATATTCCCTATGTCCAACACAAACACACAGATACACACACTGCTAGCTGTGTTAGCTTCATCCACGATACCAATATCAGAGGCTGCAGATCCCCCAACATTAGGCGGAGGCTGTTGCACAGTGTTGGTGTAATTGTGTCAACGCACAACATATCCAGTGTAAGTATGTCCCAACACTAAATGTATACATGAAACTAAGAGATTTGCAAATATAAACCTGATAAAATGTAATACTTTATCTGTATACATTGTGCAGATGCTTGTGAGTATTGAACCCCTGCTGTGCCTGTATACCATAGGTCTGACAGTTGTAATTACATTTTATAGTGACTAAGAGGTACATAAGACTTGTAGGATTTGATACACACAAATAGGACTACAAACTTGGGACATCTGCAGTGGATTGTCTCTAGGGGTCTATCCAGCTCTGCCACAACATCCAGCACTGCACTGTGGAATTCTGTAGAGATGCTGCTTCTTTGAGAGAGTCCAGGAGCTCCTCTATCTCTGTGAGAGGTTCTAGACTTGATACTTCTTTACACCTGCTGCCCTAAGTTCCCATGCTGAGAGTTGTGGTCTTTGCTGGGGCACCCATTGTTATATCAGTGGTCCTTTGGTGTTTCATATCTGCAGTCCTGCCCACAATCCAAATTGAAATTGGTTACAGCGTCTTCCCAGGCATGGTCACAGGGGGGCTGGTTGGCTGCATGCTGGCTAAAAAGGTGTTGTCAGCCATGTAGAGAGAGATGCCCCAGCACATGCATTACTGTGTTTCTGTTTGGCCAATTTATTTAGGCATTGCTCTGGTGGTATAGAAAATAGTGGAATTTCCAGCATTTTCCTCCATGACCCATACAAACTGTAACACCACTGGTATCCTTCTAGGCTGTTGTTTTTATGCCTGATTATTTTGAATGAATTCATGCTGTTTAACTAATGCCAGGCACCTAGGTTTACTGAGCACATGTCCCCTGCAAAACAATCACAAAATTGCAAATGACCAAGAAGACATAACAATCACAAAACTGCATCTTGCAAAGCAGACTCATCTATTCCTATGAGTGTTACCAATATTTTGGCTACTGAGATGTTTTCAGTGTATACAACAGTAACATGTATTGCACAGTGCCATACCTCTTCACTTCCAGATTTTTGCAGAATATCCATATTTTTGCCTCATGTTTTTGGTCTGTTCCTCATAAAATTTGTGGTTTTCTGGCAAATGATTGAGGGTTGAAATCACTAAATAATGACAGACATTTGAGATTCAGACTTCATATCCCTCAGAAAATGCATGCTAATACAAATCTTGTTATTCTCTCAACTTTCTTAGTTTCTAAGACCAATACTTAAAATCTGTCCCTATTTTTTTAGATCTGTCCCCCCATTAGTTTAGGCTTTGTCCAAATTTCTTGTGCTAAGAGGTTGAGAAGTATGGTATGTGCTCATGGGTGAATCTCCCTTCAAGCTTAACAATTCTGCAGCCCAGTTTTTGCTGTATTCTTGCAATCTCCCCTTTTAATACACCACACCCAAAATACTTAAAAGTACTGAGAAACATATCAAAGGGTTGTATTGCAGTCAAAAGCATCTTTAGTACAAATGAATGGATTTGTGAGAAGTAGCATTTATTATACAAGCAGAAATATTTTTGCTGTACTACTGATGTCCTTCCTTATCATTGTTGTAGTATTCATAACATGTGGGATCTCGTGCCAAGGATAACCCAATGTCCAGCCAGTATACCAAAGCCTTTACATCCTCACAATTTCATATGCCAGGCAAATGCTACCCTCACAGGTGTAGGTCATAAAGGTAACGTATGTATGCTCCATACTCAGAACCTTTTTGCCATCAGTTTGAATGCCACAGTAGAACATCTGTCTGAACACCCTTCACTGAACTGGTTTCTACCAAGCCATTTACAGATGTGTTCCATTGGGGTTTCCTTCCTTTTATCCTTTTCTTTGTGTACTTAGGGTTCATGTCATCTGGGTAGGGAAAATGTCATTGTGGGAGGCAGATTCCCAATAAAGGCTGTGAGGAGAAGTGTTTATTCTGCCTAGGCTCTTCACATGATCATACCCAATACATCATTTGCACGCTTTTGTTCCCAAAATGCTTCACATCCATCTGTCCCCTTTATTCATTTATCTTGAAAACCAGCATCTCAAACTTTTGACCCAGTGTACCATAGCCTAATCCACCCACCCCAAGGTACAGCTGTTGCTTAAAAAGAAGGCCAAAAACTCTCAGCTGTACTCTGCTACTACCTATCCTCTGCCAGATGTCTCTCTTGAGGCAGATTAAAACCCCAAAGGCTGTCTGGTGCCAGCACTGATTTCCTATCCCATGAGCCTGACAGAGGCTGGCATGAGAATGGCTTCTCGCACTCCCTCTGAGGCAATACAAACATCCACCATGAATAATAAGAGGAACCTTGGTTAAAATTTTCTAAAGGGATTCATCACATTATGGTTAGGGAAGAGGTCCCTGGTACCTTTATTGAGTCTAGACATGGCTTAGAGCTTCCTAGATTGGTCAAAATTGATGTCTCACTAATGATGACACACATTCTTCCCATTGCTAAGGATCCTCAGAAGGAATGGCAAGAATTTACTCAAGGTTTCTTCAATGCCCTGATGACTTTGAGATCACCTCACGGGGTATCTGTTCCTGCTTCTCCTTGGTCATCTACTCCAGCAAAAATGACAAGAAGATCTGATTCTTCAGATAAGAAGGTGGATTCAGGGGATGAGTCTTTGGTCTATTGCCCACAGATTGCCTCACCTTTGGACTATGGGTCTGAGGAAGAGGATTTCCTTGAGTCCAGATTCTCCCTTTGAAGAGTTGTCCTTTTGGGGACACAGTGGTCCCATGAGACAGTATTTTAAGTAGGATTGCTCACAAGTCTCTGATATTCAAAAAATATATTATGAGCTGTTACAGATGGAATCTCCTAAACTTTCTGCTGTTTCAGCTGTGTTGGATGCTTCACTGGATACATTTGCACCTGCCACCCTGACTGCTGATTCCCAACCTTCTGCCTCTAAGAAGCTTAACCATTTCTATGAGTTGCCTGTGGCCTTTAAGTTCCTTTACAAGCATCCTTCTTCAGACACTGCTGTGGTCTCTTTTTCTACGGACAAGCCATTCATGTTTTTGCCCACTTCCAAATGTCTTCCTTCTGATAAAGGCAGTCTGGCTAATGAAAGGCTGGAGGAAAAGGTCTACACTTTGCCACACTGGCCTTCAGGGCCATAAATTATCAAGCCCATATGATCAAGCATGTCTTGGCTCTTTTGCTTCAGCTTGTGGCTAGGGGTTTATCAGATCTTCCTAACTCTGAAGGTAAGACCACTGCCTTCT
This sequence comes from Protopterus annectens, assembly GCF_019279795.1. Taxonomy (NCBI): domain Eukaryota; kingdom Metazoa; phylum Chordata; order Ceratodontiformes; family Protopteridae; genus Protopterus; species Protopterus annectens. The sequence continues at coordinate 173,537,379 of NC_056728.1, read as the reverse complement.
CCTTATTGAGTTACACTTCTCAGGCTGCTCTTCACTCCATCAAATGTAGTTATGATGCAGCTAATGCATCTTCTAGAGCTGCTGCTTCAGGTTCAGTTATGAGGAGGTACTCTTGGCTTCATCTCCTGGCCTTACCCGATGATATTAAGGCCACACTCCTAAGATGCTCTTTAGGACAATCAAATTCTCTTTGGCACAGCTGCTGTTGACTTGTTTAAGACTTTACAAGCTGAAGATAAAGTGATAAAGGATCTTAAACAAATGTTTGATTCTCTCATCCTCAAATTTCAGGGAAACTATCCTTTTAAGTCTGCCTTTGTTTGTAGGCAGCCTTAGCGGCCTTCTAAAGGAAAAAGAGTTCATAAGTGTATGTTGCCTGACAAACTCACACAGACTTCTTAAACTCAAAAGCCCCCCTTTTAGAACAAATCTGGCTCCATCTGACATACTTTTCCCCTTCTCCTTGGCCAGGAAAGGATGCCCTGCCTTTCAGGCTTTCATTGTCTCTTCCTGTCTAACAACAGATTACTTTAGACTCCTGTGTTCTCTCCAATATCTGTCTTCATTATTTTATGATGTGGAAATCCCTTCCCCCCATTTCAGGAATTCTGCAACCTCCCCCAGACCAACTTCCCAATTTTTTTTAAGTTTTGCAGGATTTACTGGATAAGAGCACCATCCAATCCATTCCAGAATCCCACATAGGAACACAGTTTTACTCCAGAATGCTTCTAGTTCCCAGAAATGATGTGTCCTGGAGACCAGTCCTAGACTTGTCCTTTCTAAATACTTTTCTGAAGATTCCTTCTTTCGGGTGCTTTCCTTCCACACTTTGTTTCTTCTCTTACTTCTACAGATCTTTCTGGTTTCTCTAGACCTAATGGATGCCTATTTTTATATTACCATTCACTATAAATTCAGGAAGTTGTTAAGTTTCCTGCTTTCTATCTCCCATTTTGAGTTCTCTGCTTTGCCCTTTGGTCTTTCTGTGGCAAGGAGGATGTTCAGCAAATATCTGGCTGCTGTCATGGCCTTTTGCAGGCTTCAGGAAATCTGGACTTTTCCATATCTGTATGACCTGCTTCTTCAGGCTCCCTCTCAGTCCTGGCCTCTGCATGATCTACACTTCACCATGCTGCTCCTGCACAGTCAGGGATGCATCATCAATCTCACAAAGTCAGTTCTGACTCCTTCTCAAGTCCACATTTTTCTGGGTTGCAGAATCCAAGCCATTCTAATGTTCACTTCTCTTTTTCTTCCCAAGTTTCTGTCTCTGGCGACCTACTTCCAATCTCTTTTTTCCCATTTCTCTCATTCTTGCAAGGGAATTTCTCAGAGCACTGGGGTTCATGGCATCTACCATTCTCTTTGCCAAGCTTCATATGAGGAAGCCTCAGTGATACCAAAAGACTGTTTTGCTCCAGCATTGCCACCATCAGGAATTTCCATTTCCCATACTATCATATCTCAAACTTGAGTTTGACTGGTGGATTCCACAGATGTCCCATAATCCAGGTCTGCTTTATCAGACTTCTACCTCTATGCAAGAGCTGTTTACAGATGCTTCCTATATGGGGTGGGGAAACTCTTCCAACAATCTGAGGGTTCAGAGTCTGTGGCCCCTTCATCGGAGGTCAGACCACATCAACCTAAAACAAATGACAATGCTCATTCTTGCTATATAGGCCTTCTATTCTCTTTGGTCCTCAGGTCTTTACAGACAATACCACAGTCATGTGGTACATCAACTAACAGGGAGGCACAAGGTCTCACCTTCTTTGCAGATTAGCCCTTCAGGCCTGGGATTTGGCTACCCACCATCAGGTAATTCCAGGCAGTCTATATCCAGTCGGAACATAGCCTTGGGTAAGACTCTGTCAGCAGGTCCAGGACACAAGCTCAGGAATGGATGCTTCATAGAGAAGTGTTTCTGGACATAGTACATTGGTGGGATATTCCTCAGTTGGATCTTTTTGCCTGCTGCCTGAACAGGTAACTCCTGCAATTCTTTTTCAAAGTCCAGAGTTCTCTGACTTGGATGGTGGATGCCATGTCCTTTTCTTGGATGGGAATGTTCCAATATGCATACCCATCTCTTCCTCTATTTCCCAGGGTCCTGCACAAGATCAGAAAAAAAACTACCCAGGAATCTTGCTGGTGACTCCCTTTTGGCCCAGACTGCACTGGTTCCCCTTCTGTTCACCTACAGAGGCAATCATCACAAGTTACCTCACTGAATGGATCTTCTTACACAAGACAAGGGATCTGATATCCACCCTCACTTGTCCACTCATTAAGTTACACTTTGGATGATAGGGTTTGATCTCTTGTAGACACCACTTCTCTGAAGATGTGCTTAGCTACTGCAGGAGGCCAGGAAACCCACTTCCAGAAAATTGTGTATGGCTAGGTTGAAGAGATTTTCTGTTTAGTGTGTCAAGCATTACCAGGATCCATTCTCAGTGAGGTCCATTTGGTACTTTCTTACTAGTGTGAACAGCTCAGTGCTTACCTAGCATATTATTCTGTTAAAGCTCATTTGTCAGCAATCTCTGCTTATCTGCCCTTGAAACCATCTTGAGGTCAAACAATTCCTTAAAGGCATCCTTCATATCAAGCCCACTTAGAAAACCTATTCATCCCTCTTGGAGCCTAACTTTTGTTCTTGAAAATTTGACATGGGCTCCTTTTTAACCTGCTTCTGTTTGCAACACTGCACCTGAAAGGCTGTTTTGTTGGTTGCTCTTATTTCGACCAGGAGTGTTTCTGAGCTTTAGGATCTGATGATGGACCCTATCTTTCTGATTTTTCATAGGGACAATCTCTGTTTACCAGTCTTTCTTTTATGCCCAAGGTGGTCAATGAGTTGTGTCTATCAGTTTATCCAGCTACTTTTCTTTTCTTTTTTCTTCTCTGTAGTCTGCTAGTGAGAAGGTTCTTTACACCTTCGATCTATGTAGACAGTTCAGTTATTATTTGGATAAGGCAAAGGCTAACTGCAAATCTGAGCAGCTGTTTTTTCTTTTCATACTAAGACATTGGGTTTGGCAGTTTCTAACCAGGTCATCTCCTCTTGGATTTCTAAGGAAATTTATTTTTGTTTTTCTTTTCATGGAAAGCAGCTTTCTGCTTCAGCTTAAGCTCATTCTATGAGGACAGTATCCATTTCTGGGGCTTTCTTCAAAGGTTTGGATACTAGATCCATCCTTGAAGCTGCTACTTGGTCTTCATACCTTTACTAAAAATTACAAGTTGGGTGTCATTTCCAGAGACAGGGCTGGATTTGTTAGGGCTATCCTACATGAGTTTGAGGAGGGCTCTTTGTGCCTTCCTCCTCCTATCTTTTATAATGTTTTTGCACTCTCCCACATGTTATGAAAACTGCAATGGAGATAAGTAAGGATACAGTACAGCTGTATATGATCTTACTATAACAGTCAATGTCCTTCTTTTCACTCTTTCAGTATTCAGTTCCTCCCTTCTGCCCCATTTTCTCTCTTTCTTCTGTTGGGGACACTTAGCTGCTGAAGGGTCTTTGCACTTCTGTTCTGTTTCTCTTTCCGTCTGGATGTACATGTTCTCCTTTTTCCAGGGATTGCTATAGTTATCCTAGGGCAGTTCAGTTCTGAGTATGATGTGCCAGTACATCACCTTTATAGCCTACAAGTTTGTGGGGAGCATATGCCTGATGTACAATGCTAGGAGGATATAAAGGCATTGGTATACTGGCCAGACATTGGGTTATCCTTGGCAGGAGACCCACATATTATGAATACTACAACAGTGAAAAGAAGAACATCTACTATTATTGTAAGATTTTACACAACTGTACTTGTTCTTTTGGAGTTCACCTTTTATAGGTACCAAACCATGAGCTCCAGAGGTTTCTTCCTTAGCACCATGAGGCTCCATGGCTCTTGTTATGCTTACATCACGCAGATTCAACTGGCTGCGCAAGACAATTATGCTAGTTAGGGCTCAGCTCATTACTGTTTCTGAACTGATCAGTTTGTGAAATAAGAAAACATAGAAGAAAACTGTGCAGTAGTTGACTCTATGCCATACACACATCTGGGTCCCTATGGGAACCATCCATGCCATGCTTTCAGGGGCAGAGCTGTAATTCCATATTTAACCATCTATACATGGAGTCACTTTACTGTCTGATTTCTTAACAGCATATCCTGGAAATGAGGACTGCCACATTTCATACTTAAAGTACGATTGTGAACTATAATAATAGAGTACCTATATTTTTGTGTTTCTGCATGCTAATTGTCTGAGATTTTATCCTGATATTCTTCAAGGTGGGACATCATGGCTGAAGAAGTAATCCCTGCTCTTTTTAGTGCACAGAGGTGGTAAGTGGAGGAGAGAAAAATATTTCAACATCTTCTCCATCAGGAGAACTATGAAAGGCCTCAGTATAAGACTAAAGCCTGGAAGAGCATAGCCCAGATTATTTCCCATGCATCTTCATCCAATGCAGGGAACAGTGCTGTTCCCCATTACAGTGACATGTCATGGTGCAGTTCTGACCTCATACACTGATGGGAAGATGAAACGAAAAAGAAAGCACCACCTGTGTACTGTAAGTAGCACTTATGTTAGCTACACATTTAAACTCCCACTGCATTACCATCCACAAATATTACACATTACGCGATGAGCACATACCAAATGAGTAGGGGAGGCTCCCTGATGCCCTGCCCAAATTTCCCCTGATAGTATAAATACCACCTTGGGTCTCCTTGAAAAGAGGCCACTAAACTAGTAGGACTAACCCAGACAACAACGGATGGATGGATAGATAAATTAATAAATACATAAAACTGTACATACATGTAGTGTAAGTGGAGAAGTTTGAGGGTCCAAGTCCTCTTAGCATTGAATATTTTAGTGTGTTTTATTCTGTCATTCTGCAGCTATGTGGCAATCTCCTGTTATATGATTGACTGGCACCTTTAGTGTGAATTTTCACATAGCTCAGTTGTAAATGAAGTGCATTGAACATTGTAAGTGGAGAGGGTTGGGGTTCAATTCTCCCGAGGGGTGGATAGAGGAGCACCATTGTTACAGTAGATTACTTGAATCATGACAGTTGGTTTCTAGTACAAGTATAGTGGTCAGACTCTACTGATATACGTATTTTTGCTGATGTAGCTTGACCCTTATCTGTATCATGTGTTTTTTTTACATTTTTTTGTTATCTTTGGTTACTTGAAACTGATATATTTGTGTTTAATACCCCCTTCTCCATTGCCTTCCACATTCCTGTTGTATCATGACCTCATATGCAGTCTTGTCTATATATAGTTTACAAACTGATTTAAACATTATCTGTTTACCTTTTTAATGTGTGGGTATTGTGCATTTTTTTCTTCTTCAGAAATACACTAGAGCTATATTTATGTTTTAATAAAGTATGTCTAAAATATAGTTATAAATTGTAATTTTTTTGTTGTAGTTTATGACAAAACATGCCTCAGTCTTCTTCTGAAAGCATCTTTAATGATAAAATATATCACCATTATGCCAGTGTGCTATGGAGCAACTAAGGCCATTAGCTCATCTGTATTAATTTTGCATTGAGTGCATAGTTTCCTTTAAACTTTTTGTTTGCTTTTGTGTAATGACTCTATTTGCTTTTAACATGTTTTTTCTCTATTCTCAAGCTGACATTCTTTAAAACAGGTAGTTAAGATTATGAGCTTGTAAAACAATGATATTGCCTCATTATAGAGAGGCTCGATTTACAAATGGAATTTCCATCCAGTTGTTTGAAATCATGTCATTTGTACCTAGCTAAACTATGTAGCCAATTCTTGCATATCAGGCATTATATGTTAGAGAATACATTATTTAGGAGAATTTGCATGCAAGGTATACTATAAATCAATATAATCTATGTTTCAGAATACCATGGTTTGCAGTGAAATATTAGAATCTGTAAACACACTTTGCAGTTTATAAATAGGGATATCTGACAAATAATTCCTTGAATTAAATTTCATTATAATTTACATCAACATAAAGTTGGCAGACTAGAGGGCTAATTATTCCGGTCAGTATATATTTTTAATTCTAGTACTATAAAGAAAACAAGAGTAAAAATTGTATCATTTTGTTATGTGATCCCTTTCTGTTATGTTCTTTGTTATGCTTCCGGATCCATTCTGTGAAGCTACATAAAGTGTGTTTCACAAATTCTTTGTCTTTTTTTTCACAAATTAGTTGTTCATAATCTCAAAAACACAATACACAAGTGACTGAGCTGATTGTGAACAATGTTACCTTCAGTGAGGCTGAAGAAATAGGGAATCTACTGACAGATAAATGTAGCTCTAATTGTACCGCTTTTTCCTCTCTCTCTGTCCCTTATGATATACCTGAAACTGGCTTGCTTCCAGCTATCACAAAAGACCAAGTCCTAAAAGTGCTATCAAAAGCTGAAAATACCAAGTTTAAAAACTATGAACCTCTCTATAAAACGCTTGTGATCATTTGACACCCTGAACCCATAATTAAGATAATTCATTAATTAAGTACTAGCCTAATACTTACCTATGAACCCATGAACAAGCATTTATCACCACTCGCCAACTGGTCACATTTAAAAGTGGACTTTAACAAATAAACAGATATAGATACAGGTATAATTTTAGATATAAGTATACACATAATATAATCATACATAAATATTCTTTGGGTAGTAAAAACACCCAAGGAAAGCCGGAAGACAAACTAGATCCACAAATCTATTTAGTGCTTTCGTCCACAAATAACACTGGACTTCATCTGAATAACATCCTCACTCATTCCATGAATTTTATATAATAAAATACAATTAAAAGCCCCTCCCCAACAAGCTCCCAAAATTAAACAAGCACAAGCAAATTCCACTTCAATTAAAGAAGCTGCCCTACTTAAACACTGTATGTTTTTGCCATTTCAATTAAGGAAGCTGCCCTACTTCCTGCTTTCCTTGGGTGTTTTTACAGCGTTGTTTCTGTGTTTTTTGGATTACATTCTTTGGGTAGTCATAAAATGAATCAAAACAATCAGATATGAATGGATATTCAGTGACAGTATCCTGCATGTTAGCACCTTGGCTAAAACTTGTTCATGAGAATCAAATAAAGCACAATAAATAGGAGATACTTCATCATATAAACTGGAAAACAATATCTAGCGAGTTTATGAGAAAAACTGGACAGGCAGTGTACAGGTATCACTTAAGATTTTTTTTCTCCACAACTTAAGAGTTCGTTTTCTCTTTTTTTTTTTAACTTACCAAAACTAGGGCTGTGCAACTCACATATATTGTTTGATCACATGATACCTCTTGCACCCACAATGACATCATTAAGGAAAATTTATATAATCCTCACTGCACCCAGTATTCTCAAGATGCATGCTGCCAAACTTTAATTTAATTTCATGCCAAAAAATTACATTTTCGTTTTTCTTAAATATTTTTAAACATTTTTAAATATTACATGCTAATACTTGTATTGCTGTAAGCAAGTTTTAGTATTAAATCAATGACCTTAATTGTGGTGGTATGGGTTATGGAGGTGTCATATGATAACAAAACAACATTTAAAACTGAAAAGCCAACACTATTTTATTATTTTTAGTTTCTAAAGTATTTTCTTTTCTATGTTTTTAATGTTACATATTATTATTTGTGTTGTTATAAGTATGTTTTCATATTAGACTATAGGACCTTATTTATGATGACATTGTGTGTTCAGGAGTTGGCAAGTGATCACTTTATCTGCTTTTAAACTCAGTTTGCCGTTTGCTTTGATGAAGTCCTCTTTGCAAATGGATGAAAGTGCTAAACAACTCCACTATGTTAAAATATGCCCTGTTTACACAGAGGTGGTAACTTTCTTTGGATTACCAAGCATTTTGTTGAGAGGTCCATAGTTTTTAAGGTTGGTGTTTAGCTCTAGTATTCTAACATTAGTTTCTTGCAAGTCAACCAAGCTTAGAATACCTGTAGATGAAGTTATATAGGAGATATATTTATATAGGTGTGTGTGTGTGTGTGTGTGTGTGTGTGTGTGTGTGTGTGTGTGTGTGTGTGTGTGTGTGTGTGTGTATATATATATATATATATATATATATATATATATATATATATATATATACTTACAAATCTCAGAAAAAAATAATACTCCAAAAACATAACAAAATCTTGACACACCAATGCTACAAATATTTGACAAATAAACAGATGACTGCATAAAAAGGCAACAGTAAAAAAAAAACACTTTTTGCAGTGGGAGCTACACCCATGCACCCTCTATGACTATGACTTATAGATGCTAACTTTAACTGAGACCGTGCAACAGAGGAGGAAAGGGAACCTTCCTAAAATCCCACTATGCACCAGTCTCACAATAACTCCAGTCCTCACACAGTCACTTTTCAACTAATTTTGCATCAGCATGTACAGCTGACTGAAAATTAGCTGATCAAAAGTTCTGTCTTTTTTCTACTCAAATTTTGGTTTTGGTGGTGATCAGGCATTTTGTTCTTTCCCAACTGTAGTGCAACCTCTGAAATAGTATATATGATATAGCAGAGGGTGTGGAGGGTGCCGCGGAGGCTTGCCTTCCTGCAAAAACATTTTTTTTTATATGCAGCTTTTCAACCAATTGTGGTTGATCACTTGACTTCTGATGCTCCAAATTATTGATTTACTGACATCGATCCATATATATATATATATATATATATATATATATATATATATATATATATATATATATATATATATATATATATATATATATATATATATATATATATATATGAGATATAGACATATAATGTATGTGTACGCATGCACACAAACACACACACACACACACACACACACACACACACACACACACACACACACACACACACACACACACACACACACACACACACACACACACACACATATACACACACAAATAATAATGGAGCTACATATATATTAAAGTCTTTTCTCTTGATGAATATATTTGAAGTGGTACTTTTATTAATGGTAAAGAGACCCATAGATAGCAGAATAAATCTGGTTTTATCAGACTACAGATAAAAAAGTGCAGTTGGGCTCTATTAATTCTTGCTACTTTATGCATACTAATCACGTGAGGTCACACAAGCCTGACTGATCAGCATGTCTGGAGTCGCACTGCAGTACTTTTTCCACATGATGACAATGATGCTCCTGCCTTTATCATTTTATCGTAATGCAGTATTGTAAACACTGGGATTTGGAATGAGATCTAAAAATAAGTAATTTATTTTCGTATTTCTTTACGTTGTATCTGCATAATGGTGAATGAAATCAAGACATTCCTCACAATGAGCAAGAAATATTTCTGATGCGCATCATATTTTTGTTGCAACATGTGCTCTCAAGATCATCCCGAGTATCTGTATGATCGCAACTATCATTCTTCCAGACTTGCATTCTATATGCACTGAAATAAAATGTGAAAAAATGGAATAAATGCTGACTGTTTTTCTGAAATGTTCAAGTTCACATTTTATTGACTAGACATCAGATTTTTAGGTACTGGTCCAGTGACAGCATCACTGACTGTGTAAGATGGATGCGGCCTAGAAACCTGCTCTATCATAACCATCCTCAGTACATCATTTGTCTTCGTGTGGCTTGAAGGGGTTATCTGTCATGGGTCATCCTCTACATTTGTAGGTAGTGGCTCCCTGTCATGCATTTTTTCCTATGAAAAATGGAGTTTCAAAAGGCAGTTTTTCTACTGAAGTCAGAATTGCATCCTTGGACCACTTACATTTGTATAATATCACTAATATCTGTTCTTCAGTTTTAAATTATGCAGTCGCTGAATTTATATGTGCCAGCTAAGCAGTACTGCAGGCTAAAGGTTGTTCGTTATGTATATCGAGGGTATGTTTCAGGCGAACATAGTGTTACCTCCCCCACAGTACTTTATCAGTGTGCCTCAAACTCCTAATGGAATGACTACCAAGCATGAAAGCGTTTTGATTACAATGCATGCACATTCATTTCATAGCCTTTCATATTTAATGGCTGCCAGCAGGGACCGGAAATTAATATCACTTGTACTGATGAGCTTTTTTGGTGTGACACACACTTTTAGCTGCTGTAGAGTATCAAAAACCATTTAATACAAACTACAAAGCAGTTTTTTTGTGCTAATATATTTTATGCACTGCAGACACATGCTGGATTTGAATTCAAGTGATTACAGGAGTTCTCTGTTCTGCTAACAATCAGATGAGTGACATACTTTTCCACAGTTGAAAAAATGAAAAGAACTACTTTCTCTGCCATTGTTATCTTTTCCCAGAACTGATTTAGAATGACAGCATCACATGATTATAGATAGGCCAGCAGATTTGTAATGATTTGCAATAATTTTGTGGGTGGTATAAAAAGCACATGTTATATATTGTAGCAGTATAGCAAGACATGATGAAGATATAGTTGCATATAAGAAATATAAGTACTTTGAAAACAAATAATAACTTTCAGCAAAGACTACATTCATACATAGCTTGTAGACCCATAGAAAAATAACAGAAATCATTAATGATTCTTGCTTTGTTATTAATGTTTCCAATGCAATCAGATAACCCGTAATGTTGCTGAAATAACTATAACTGCACTAAAGGGGAAAACACCTCAAAAATAAGAAAAAAAGCTAAATAAAAGAAAGGAATCAGAAAATACATGTGTAAGGGCAATGTTAGGAATAAGCATCTACCTGCAGCAAAAATAAAATTATGACTAAGAAAGTACATCCGGTGAAAATGTAACATTCTACCCGCAGCATATGAACTTTAAGCCAGGTAAAATGGGCTACAATTAACACTGGTAAGTGCAATACTCATTTAGTCTTGATTAAAAAGAAATGCTAATTATCCTTCTTCAAGGGGTTTAAGATATTGGGCAACTGGTTATAGTTCCAGTCACTACTTGACCAGTAGTGAAGTCAGATTTAGCCATGACGAGCACTGTTTACCCACAGAGTGATACCATAGTTGTTAAATGTTGTCACAAATCAATAAACAAGTTTTAACTGTTAGCGTGCCTCTTTCTACAGATGCCTTCCTACTCAGAAATAAATGATCCAGGGGACAATTCTGGTGATTTTTCTTCTTTAGTGGCACTGAAATAGTGTTCATTTTTTACAATTGCATCTAACTTTACTTTTTCATCAATAGGTAGGCTATTTTAAAAAGGCTGTATTAAAAGTAAACAAATGGGGTCAGGCTGGAATGCAGAACTGCAAGTTACACTAACTTCATTTATTTATTTTCTGATGTATTCTTTATCATTTCCACAGTCAGATAAATTCAGAGCTATCTAAGAATTCATCTGCCATAAGACAAAGAACTAATTCTGGATGGAAACGCCAGTCCACTCCAGGAGGATGTTCACCCACAAGGACACACGCAAACATATACTTACAAAAACAGTATGCACTCACATATGTTTGCACACATATTCAACCACAGACACATATACACACGCACACACACAGACACACAAACAGACAGAGAATGTCCTGTTATATTCTGCTATAGTTTTTAGGGAATGATAGCTGAATCTCAGGCAGTTTGCCCAGATAAAGTAAACATACACTAGAAACAGAGTCTTTGAAGCATGACATGGAAATCTTTACCGCACATGAGGAAGCTTTTCCCCAGCAACACATAAACTGTCTTGTTGCATAACACAAATGTAAGTCTCTTCCATTTCCCCAGATTTTATTAGGACAAGCCCTCTATTTCTCCCAACGTCACACCTTCAGTTTTCTTACTACAGCTTTGCATACAAAGACTCACCTGCTGCACTCTCTCAGAATCCAATCAACTCTCTTAATTTCTACTTGGCTTCTCAGTTGAATCTCTCAGTCATATGCCCCAGGCCTCAGTAAACTGCCTCTGTAGTGCCTTTCTCCTTTAACTAGTATATAGATGTGTCAGCTACCCATACTACAACCAGGACTGAAGGTTTAGTACCTTTGTACTGGGATAAACCCTCTCACATACTCTTTCTCCCTGGACTGTGTTATAATACCCCCCCCCCAATACATACACTTTGTCTGTCACATACTGCATATACACCTACATGTAGTTTGGGATGTCACCTGTTTACCTGCAGCATACCAATGGAAAGAGGACCACATTTTGAGAACACCTGAAAATCCACTTGCATGTAGTGATGGCATGCAAATTCCACACAGAATGTATCCAAGTTGGGAGTTAAACAAGAGTAGCTACTGAGTTTTCCTTATATATTTTTGTTCTTGTTTACCACAGTCTGCTGGATAAACAGAAACAGACATTAGACTTGACTCCTTATGGTGCTTTACAGGCTGAGCCTATGTCATACCATCAAAGGATCCCTTCAGTGAACCACTATTCATCGAGATGACAGCATTGAACAGTCCATTCAGTGAATGTTTACATTGCCGAATGTTACCACATCGAATTACAGTAGTTATCCAGCTGATTAGAGAGCTATACATTTTTTTGTGTTTACTTTACTTATTCACCTTGTTAATATGCCATCTGCAATGTCGGCCAGCTAATGTAATTCAATGTGGTAACATTCAGCAATGTAAACATTCACAGTATGGACAGTTAAATGCTGTCATCTCAGTGAATAGCAGTTCACCGAAGAGAAACTTATATGTTATGACATAGAGCCTACGGGCTTCCTCATTAACAAATATTTCTCTTTGTAAAGAAGTCCTTCAGTCTCAGATAAAGTGTCTATAAATAGTACTGTTCTCCAAAGTTCCAGCCTTGCCCATCTCTGTTTCTCTCTCTCTCTTTATTAACAAACACTCACTTCACTCCCTTGTCCTACCTTATCTTCCACTTATCTTGTATGTAGATAACATGGTCATCTAAAGATTCAACCCTAACCTCACATTCATCCAATCTCAGCTACAAACCCATCCAAAAACAAAACAAAACTGTGCTGTTTGAGATCCACTAAAAACTGTCTCATACTTCCAGCAACATCCACATCATTGTCACCAACAGCTGTATAGAACCAACTACCTCCTTCAAATACCTTTGTATCTGGTGAGACCAAACCTCAAAGTTCTTATACATTGAAAAAAAAAATCATGAAAAAAACAACTCTTTTGTGCCAACAAAATCCCTCCCTATCTCAGCTCTCCAGCCAGGACAGCCATAAGAAAATACATTGTACTATTGCAACTAGAGTATGGGACTCACAATCATTGCTTTAGCTTCAAAAACAAATTATGATGCTCTTCCAAACACATCTGACAAAATCTGATGAGTCATCTCTGCACCATAGCATATTTACCAAAATCTGATGATTCATCTCTAACCCCCTTCCCCAAAGGATCATCACTTCCTTACCCTATCCTGAGGTAACTTGTTTCTCATAAAACACAGAGCTGATCTCTTACTAGGAAGAGGCAACTGCAGCTGGTTACATTGAGGATGTATATGAATAGTTGTGCTTACATCTAATTTGGTTGCTCATCAAAAATAGTGAGGGGATCAAAAAAGAAGATCTGATAGCAGAACACCAGAGGTTATATCTTGAAAGAGTGAGCCTATCAATGAACTGATAATGGCAGAAGGCAGTCCCTCCACTCCACCTTCCTGAAGTTGCACTTCCTTGAATGCCAAAATACGTTAGCTCTTTCATTTAGTTGGATGTTTGTGAATTTCCTTTTCATCTTTTTTAAGATCTTTTTTCTCTATAGCTGTGCAAGTGTGGCGTTACTATATGCAAGTGAAGGGGATAGGGTAGTGAAATCTGTAACACTACAGAGAAAGCTGAAGCAGCATCTTCATAGAGCATACAACAAACTAAAGTTTTATTAAGTGCGTTTTGTCTTAAAACCAATGCCAGACTTCATCAGATAAAATCTGGCCCACAAAAATCTAGAAGCATTGCTGTGTGCTATACATTGTTGTGTGCTCCATAAAATGTAGCTTCTGCTTTCTCTGTAGTTTATGCAGTTTTTGTTTTTTTCCTCAGTGAAATCTGTAACATGGTGTACAAGAGATTTTACCACCTGTGAAACAAATTTTTTAAACTTATCTCAACTGTAGTTTACAAAGTTCATTGTTTGATAATTTTGTCTCATCCAGCTTACTGCCATTGTTTTTACTTTGAGGCCACATAGTGGATTGAATATCAAGAACAAGCTCATAACACTGCTTAGTCAAAGGAGACGGCTGTGTTGGTAGTGCATGCATTTCATTCTCAATTACATAAGCAAACACCAAGAACTGCTAGCATTTTATTTTCAAATGCTTCAAGGTCTGTAAAAATAGAGCAGTGATCATGCCTGTGAAGGAGAATGATGAGTTTGCAAAGTAAATGGCACACAACTGCCTGTCCACTGTAAGAGGAACTGGCCAAGTAAATGGCACATAGGTTCATATATCAGTACTAGGCTAACTGCCCTTGTGGCCCATTTTTAGCCTAGCCAATTACCCCATGTGAGAATCAAACCCTGCACCTTGTGTTTGTAAGGCAAACACCTTAACCATTATGTCAATCTCCCCCCTCACTTCACTGCATGCCAGCTGTGAGAGAATCTGGCCAAGAATATGGCACACTACTGCCTGCTAACTTTGAGAGTAACTGAGCAAGTAAATGGTGCACCAATTCCTGTCAATGGTGAGAGAAGATGGCTAAATAAATGGCACACCACTGCCTCCCACTGTGACAGAATTTGCCCAAGTAAATGGTGCACTGATGCCTGCTTACTGTGTGGAGAACTAGCCAAGTAAATGGCACACTACTAACTGCCCACTGTGGAAGGAACTGTACATGTAAATGGCACATCACCACCTGCCCAATGTAAGAGGATCTGAACATGTAAATGGCATGTCTCTGCCTGCCCACTGTGACAGTAGCTGGACAAGTAAATGGCAAGTCAGTACCTTCCAGCTGTGAGAAAAGCTGGCCAAGTAAATGACACACAACTGTCTGCTCATTGTGACAGAAGCAGACCAAGTAAATGGCAAATCAATGCCTGTCAATTGTGAAAAAAAGCTGGCCAAGTTAATGGCACAGTAATGCCTGCCCACTGAGAGAATTTGACCAAGTAAAGGTCACACCACTGCCAACTCACTGTGAGAGGAACTTGCCATGTAAATGTCACACCACTGCTGTCCACTGTGAGAGGAAATGGCCATGTAAATGGCACAGCACTAATGCCCACTGTGACAGTAACTGGACAAGTAAATGGCACACCACTGCATGGCAACTATGACAGAAGCTGGCCATGTAAGTGGTAAATCAATGCCTTCCAGCTGTGAGAAAAGCTGGTTAAGTAAATCACACAGCAATGCCTACCCACTGTGAGGAGGACTGGCCAAGAAAATGGCACACCCTATCTACCCACTGTGAAAGGAACTGGCCATGTTAATGGCATATCACTGCCTGCCCAAATTGAGAGGAGCTAGATGGTAAATAGTACACCACTGCCTTCCCACTGTGAGAGAAGCTGGCTAAGCAAATGGCACATAGCTATGCTCACCATGGGAGAAGCTGGCCAGTAAATAGCAAATCAATGATGCCAAATGTAAGAAAAGCTAGCCAAGTAAAAGGCACACATCTGACTGCTTATTATGAGAGTAGATGGACAGGTAAATGACACACCAGTGCCTCCCTACTATGAGAGCTTTTGGCTAGGAAAGTAGCACATCACTGCCTTCACACAGTAAGATAATCTGGCCAAGTAAATGGCACAGCAATGCCTGCCCACTGTGAGAGAACTTGGGTAAGTAAATGGATCACCACTGCTGCTCACGCTAAGAAGAACTGATCAAGTAAATGGCACACCCTACATGCTCAGTTTGGGAGGAACTGGCCATGTAAATGGCACAACACTGCCTGCTCACTGTGAGAGTAGCTGAACAAGTAAATGGCACACTACTGCCTGCCAACTATGACAGAGGCTGACTAAGTACATGACAAGTCAATGTCTGCCAGCTGTGAGACAAACTGGCCAGGTAAATGGCATAGCAATGCCTCCCCACTATAAGGAAAACTGGCCAGATAAATGGCACACCACTGCCTGCCCACTGTGAGAGGAACTGGCCATGTAAATGGAACATCACTACCTGTCCAATGTGAGAGGAGCTGACCATGTAAATGGCAGATTACTGCCTGCCCAGTGTGAGAGAAGCTTGCCAAGTAAATGGCACACAACTTTCTGCTCACTATGAGATAATCTGGCCCATTAAATAGTAAATCAATGCCTGCCAGCTGTGAGAAAATGTGGCCAAGTAATTGGCACACATCTGATTGTTTACTGTGAAAGTAGATGGACAGGTAAATGGCACACCAATGCCTGTCCACTGTGAGATCATTTGGCCAAATAAGTGGCACATCACTGTCTTCTCACTGTCAGATAATTTGGCCAAGTAAATGGCACACTATTACCTGTCCACTGTGTGTGTGGCTCTAGATAAGTGAATGGCACACCACTGCCTGCTAACTGTGAGAAATCTGGCCAAGTAAATAGCACACCACTGCCTACCAACAGTGAAATAAACTAGCCTAGAAAATGGCACACCATTCTCTGCCTGTGTGTCTGTAAGAGGAACTGACCAAGTAAATGACACACCACTGCCTGCCTTCTGTAAGAGGAACTGACCATGTAAATGATGCATAACTGCCTGTCAAATGTGTTGGAATCTGGAGAAAGTAAATGTCACACCACTACCTGCTCTCCATGAGAGAAACTGACCAAGGAAATGGTGCACTTCTGCCTGCCCACTGTGAGAAAAGCTGGCAATGTAAATGGCATGTCTCTGCCTGTCCACTGTGAGAGAAAATGGAGATGTAAATGGAACATCACTCCCTACCCATTGTGAGAATGATTAAGGCATCTGAGCTACTGAAAAAAAATTAAGTTGCACGCTAGGACCTCTGTGGATGTTAAAGGAACCATATCCATCGGGTCTGTATTAGCAAAGCAAAAAACCCTGTGCACGAATACCAAAACATCGACCCCTATACCACGAACCGCGAAAATCCCGAACGCACTAAACCCTGAAAAAAAATATATCGATCTGTCATAGTCAGCCAACCCTACCACCCACTACATACTACCTACCCAAACAAAATAAATAAACCACATACATACTCTAACCAAATCCTACTTCTAACCTAAACTAAAGCATCAAAACCCTACCTCCAACAGTACACTAAACCCCACAAACACAACTATCTATGCACTCTCCTTAACCCCTCCCTAACCCTAAGGTCCATAACTACCACACACATCCCCTACAGACATACACCTAAACAAAATAAAATCACCAAAACCCTACCTCCAACACTACACTAAACCTCACAAACACAACTATCTATGCACTCTCCTTAACCCCTCCCTAACCCTAAGGTCCGTGACAACTGCACACATCCCCTACAGACATACACCTAAACAAAATAAATAATGCACATACATACACTTAAAAAGACCCTACACCTAACACTACACTAACTCTTACATACAGTACCAATTTATGCAGTTACCTTAACCCAAATCCTAACACTAAAGTCCTATCTATCGCACACTTACCTTATGGAGCTGTACCGCAGAAGAGCCAAACAAAACAAATCGACATTTCAAAATTTGTGGTTTTGACCTTTCTGGGTTTATATACTTCATGCAATATGGTTCAACATCTTCGCATTCGCCTAAAGGGATTTTCAATCAGGTAATAGGAACCCTATCCATCAACTGGCATTTAATGAGGAGGCAGAGCTCATATAATACCTTCCCCAAGGTAGTCCTTAAATTTCCAGATGTAAAGGAGATCCAACAATGACAAAACTATGAAGCACTGGCAGACTCATTGTACATTCATGCTGGCAAAAAGGCAGAGTATTTTTACTTAGAAGTGATCACATCCATAGTAAAAAGGGCCTTTGCATGTGATGGCATCCTCAGCATGTTTTTCCTGATTACTACTACATACATGACTAATCTGGAGCAATACAAATACTGGTTCTAGGACAGCACCTTCCCCACAATGGTATCTCTCTACAAACACCTGCATGCTGCTGGTTTTGTCCTTACTATGATGACACATTAGATAACATTAGCGAAAGAGTATGTGCTTATCAATGTTGGAAAAATAGCCACAGAAGTAAAACCACTGTACACCTTCAGGGTGGACATAAAGGCAGTAAGATATCATTTATGGAATGCTGAGGCCAGTTTCTCCAGTATAATAGGATTAATAGGAAGCACCTATAAGCACATGAGCTAGGACAAGAGTACTGCACCTCGCCAACCTTACAGCTGCTCCTTGCAGCAGCTGATCCTCCTCCTCTTCCTTATCCCAATTCATGTGCTGATGTCCTAACAATCAAGTCAAACCTCACTTTAAAGAATATACACAGTGACTGTCAGAAAGCCTTTCATTCCAGAATGTATTCATTGGCTGCTGAAGTGGCTGTAGGACAAATACATGTATGGGTGCTGGAAGAACTAAGGGATGTATCTCTCCAAAATCAAGCAACTGTTACCAGTTTTCTTGTATATTTTTTTTTTTGGACTACCAATGAGAAGTGCTTGAATGACACTTTGTAGCATCCTTGGCAGGTATCTGATGCACGTACATGAACATAGCATTCAGTTGAGGCATGGCATGTCCACCCTTGGAGTCTTCTTAATAACAAACAAGTTTTCCTGCAACAGCTATTCAGTGTGTCAGGCAGTCACAACAAAAAAGGACCAGTATGTTGCAAGATAGCATTTGCAAAGGCTTGGTTCTATCTGCAAACCAGACAGTACTGGCACCATGAGTGGACAGGCTACCGATGAGCATGGAGAATTGTAACCATTACTGTAGATGTGACTGCTTCTGGGCTGTAAAGTGCACCATTGTACTCTGAAATAAACAAGTGACTCAACCCCAATATAGCCTTGACACAGTTCATATAAGAACCTACAGATTACCTTGTGGATACGTCCAATGAAGTCTGGCATAATTTCTGCAACCATAACCCTGTATACTTTATCTTTTGTACACTACAAAATATTTTAAGCTGTTTAGTCAGATGTCTGTACACACATCACATACCTCTGTGGTTGACCAACTCTGTATGCAAGTTGCTGTTTTCTGGACCTTTTCCTAATGACAGTTTAAACATCAATTATTTACATTCTGACCTTGTGAGGCTTCCATATTGTGTTATTAGTATTAAAATATCCTTATGACTACAGGGGAGGCTGAGATCTGCATCATAGAGACAGATTGTTGTGCAGCATCTGATGTGTGTGTGTGTGTGTGTGTGTGTGTGTGTGTGTGTGTGTGTGTGTGTGTGTGTGTGTATATATATATATATATATATATATATATATATATATATATATATATATATATATATATATATATACATATATATATATATATATATATATATATATATATATATATATATATATATATATATATATATATATATATATATATAAGTAATACATGTATTGACTTAGATATGGTCCTAGTTTTGTGAGGAGGGGTAATGCATCTCTCTTGTGGGGTGCTGTGCTCCCCATAACCCTGCTATTTTATATATACCATCTTTGAAATTGCAGTTCTCTTAGCTGGGGGATTCTCTGAGGGATACCAGTTTCAGAGTTAGACAAAATTCTTCCTTTTACAGATTTAAATCTGAGGACTGCAGTTCACATCTCTGAACTTTCAACAATCTCCCATTTTATCTGAGTGGGGAAAGGTGTGTACATATACATATGCATTCAATAGCAATTTATTCTTGACATACAGTATTTAGTTTTATGTACATTTTATAAATTATGTGTTTCCTTTGCATCATTTTAGACTATATAAATTATTCTACTGCTAATTTGAAGTTTACTATGAATTCAAGGACTAATGTTATTTTTTTACTTTAAAAACTTATGAATTTTGATAATTGTTTGTATACACATTTATTTATTGAGCTAGTTCAAATGGAATAGTAATTTTACTGGATTATCATGAACCCTACTCATGTGCATAAAATATTTTATCAAACCACAGTGCTGCATATTGATCCGCAGTCGTGGTGCTGCGGTAGCATTGTTGCCTCACAGTAAGATGCTGTCCGGTTCAATTCTCAGCTGCGTGGAGACATGTGTGAATGGGCTTACCTTCGTTGAAGGTTGTGCATCAGGGCTGGTAACTTGGCACGTAAAAATCAACTACAAATCATTAGTGGACTGGAGTTCCGCTGTGGCGACCCGTAACCGGGAAAAGCCGAAAGAAACAAACAGTGCTATATATCACCTCATCTAACCACAAATGATAAATACTCCACTGAAATGATTAGTTTCTTTATTCTTTCTTACAAATAGGTTGCATAACAGGTAAAATAGATGAATTTCATTATGAGAGTATGGCCAAACATGGGAGCAGAGTAAGAATATACACATTTTGGTAATAATGAATAATTTGGTTTAGGGAATAGTTAAAATTAATATACAGCTGCATTTTCCAAAAAGATGTAAATGCTACTACAATGTCCTATTACAAATACGTATTGTGTATTTGTAAGCCATTTTGTGTTGTCTTACTATAATATCTTATGTATTCCTATTATATGTAGATATTGGTTTAGTATTTGCATAGATTGTGAAAATGTGATAGTAGAATGCACTGTTCTTCAACTTTATGTATATGGAGTTTTTCACCCAGGTCCTACATTGAAAAGGGGTCTTGTGCCCAGCTAGACTTTCCTGGTAAACAAAACAAAATAAATCAATATACTTAGATTTATTAATAATAATTGTAGGATTTTAATGACATCCCCTAAGATAAAACTTTCTATCTATCTATCTATCTATCTATCTATCTATCTATCTATCTATCTATCTATCTATCTATCTATCTATCTACTGTGTGAGTAAAAGGACAAGACAAGTTTTCAAGCATGTTTTGAATCTGAAACCACAGTTATGCTATAAAATGGCAATGTTTAACTGAACACCTCTAATATAGAAAAAGAAAAACAGCTACAGTCCAGGTTTGAAATGGGCAGCAAGAAAATAGGTAAAACCTTAGAAGTCGTTAAGATTGATAAACATCCTTGTGATGACACTGACTCTAGAGAGGGATGATCACTTAGAATCACAAATGGATCCACTCAGTATTTCCAGATGCAGCTCTTTGCACCAAGGACAATTTCCCTTAAGAGCACACAGGGAACACACTCAGCCCGGGGTCTGAATTTCTCTATATCTGTCTCCCTCCAAGTTCTAAATAAGAATTCCCACTGGTACAGCTGTTGGGTTAGGTCCTTAGCCGAGTGTCCAAGCCAAATCCTCCAGCGTTCTCTCTGTGAAAACCAGTGCTTCATATCCCTGCCTCAAGTAGCTGATACACACACTCTTTGAGATTTAATTTTTCACACACTTACACCTGGGAAAGGCTGACGCAGATTTACCTGATATGCCCCCTTTCTGCCAAGAGTATAAGGTAGTTATCACTGTCACCAGTCACTCCACAATAAGCTACTCTAAGGCTCTTAACAAAGGGTGTCCAATTATACTGTGTAATATTAATACTAATGCAAATGCTAGTAGTTGACCAAGACAGCTAGGCCTTCTAGAGTGGCCCACACAGTGTCACCAAACAAATATAAGCAGTTTCAATGGTTAAATACTTTCTAAAAGTGACCAGACCCAGACACAATAAAAGTTTTAAAATTATTTAATAATAAATAAGAAAAAAGCAAGAAAATACTGACTATATATTTACAGTAAACCACATAGCTCAAATCACAGGAAATATTGAAAATAACATTGCTAGAATGACTCAGACAAATAAATAAAAACAATATCTAAACTAAGCTTCATTATATTTTCCTGACTGAATCTAGGAGAATTACTACTCCCTACTTACTAAATAGGGCAAGGCAAATGATGTGGTGAATAGTCCTTCTTGTTGACAGGCCCAAGACAGAATACTCAACACTGAGATATTTTCCACTGTAATATCTAAAACATAATTTCCAAGATGGCTGGCAGAATGACCTCATCTGGTCACTTGACTCTAGGTTCTCACAGTATCCCCTTTTGAAGCTGAGACAGGAATTTAGCATAGATGGCTTCAATATACATCTAAATGTTTATGTCAGTGCCTTTGGCTTCTTCTCTTTTTACTGGGCTAATGAACAAAGCCTTCTTCCAGACCTACCACCTCCAGTACAATTCAGCACAGTGGGGTGCCATGATTATGGGTTAACAGCTAATTTACATTTCCCTTATTTTTCTTAAAGCTAGCTGGTTAACCTCTGCTCTTCCAGGGTCCTTTGCTAATTTATATATATATATATATATATATATATATATATATGCAGTTCTAATACATTTGTAACATAAGCTTCTGTACAAGTCATTTTGGTATTCCGATGGCATACAGTTCTAATACATTTGTAACATAAGCATATGTACAAATCAGTTTGATATTCAAATGCCGTACAGTTCCAATACATTTGTAACATAAGCATTTGTCCAAATCAGTTTGGTATTCAAATGCCATACAGTTATAACACATTTGTAACACAAGCATCTTATATAAAGCAATTTGATATTCAAAAGACATATCATTCTTTATAGAACTCCAGCTGGCTATGCTAGCACTAGCCCATATCATCACAATTCTATTATTATAACAGCAGTGTTGTGATCACCTAGAATGCCAATAATATCATAGCACTGAGACTGTAAACACCAATAATATCTTAGCACTGGGGCTGTCACCATATAAAACACCAATAATATCATAGCATTCGTACTGTCACCATATAAAACAGCAATAAAATCACAGTGTTGATGTTTTCACCATATAAAAGACCAATAATATCATAGTATTGGTGGTCTCACCATATAAAACACCAATGATATCATAGGACTGGTTCTGTCACCATGTAAAAAAGGAGCCTGACCGTAGCAGCATTTAAACATCAGGATTCAAAGTACATTCAGATAAAGAACTGTAAATAACTTTAATGTTTATATTTTTGTCACAGACTTTCCTTGTGACATAAACAGAATATGCTGGCGAGACAGATATGTTCCTTACGGGATCCCCAAACTCTGGAATACTGTAAAGTAGAGTCCCTCTCTAACCCTATTCAAACATAACCTTGACCACTGAAAGGGAGAAACAAAAATGAACCCCTGGTCTGGCCCCCATATCTCTGATAGATAGAGGCTAACAGTAAATATTCCCTAACTAATATACCCCTGAAACACAGATGCACTAAACCTTTAAAAACTTCTTAACTAACACAGTCCTCCAAATAGATGCCTATGTTACATGGTGACACAACTGGTTTGGGTTGCGTGACTATAAAGGCACTGGTGGTCTTTGACCTAATATATACTTACAAACCTATGAACCTATATTTTTGAACTAGTTTTGGGGGAACATTATGTCCTAGGGAGAGCTTCTCTTTAGAAACTTCCCATTCCATTATTTCATTCTTTATCAGAACTTAATTAGCTTGCAGACTCTGGAATACCTCTTTGTAGGTTCATAGGTTCATAGGTAGGTACTAAGCTATTGGCCCTAGGGCCTATATAAGCCTAGCAAAAAAGGTACCCTGGCTTTCGCCACCCAAGAAAATTATTTTCCTGTGCCCCTGTTGAGCAGAGAAACATAAGTAATCCCCGGGGTGAATTTTCTATCTCCCATCCAGTCATCAAGATTTTTCTTGAAGAGTGCAAATGAGGAGGTTTATTTAATATAGATAGGTAGTTTGTTCCATAGTATGGAAAGTCTCTGGGAGAGGAATCTATCCCTCCAGCATGTTCTGTTTATTGTGGTGACAAGGTTTAGGTCCCTAGAGCATGTAGCTCGGAGGAATTGGGATTTCTTTAACTGGAGCATGTCCAACAGCTCTGGGTTTGACATAGCTTTGTATGTTAGGCAGATATCGCCTCTAAGTAGGTGAGATGCAATGGAGTAAAGCTGGAGTTTTTTGAGACAGTCTGCATAGGGCATCTGTTTGAGGCCAGTAATCCTCTTTGTGAGGTATTTCTGTGGCGTTTCTAGTTGTTGTAGATGTCTTGTGAGGTACATACCAAAAGAGGCATTGTACTCTATAATGGGTCTACTTAGTGATGAGTAGAGGGGAGCAATGACCTCTTTTTTCCTGGATGAGAAACCTTTTGTGATGAGGTGTGCCACTTAGAAGGATTTCCTGACTATGTGGCAATGTGATTATCAAAGGAGAGACTACTGTACACCTGTGTCCCAAGGTCTCTTATCACACTTTCGGTGTTAAGTAGACTACCACCTATGTGGTAGTTCATGGGTACAGAATTTTTACCAAAAGGGATGACAATGCACTTTTTGGCACTGAGCTTGAGGCCATGGCTTTGACACCAGGCATCTTTCTCAGTGAGGCGCTTTTTTGTGTTCTGGATATATCTTGGCTGGTTTTGTTATGAAGATCTTTTGTGAGCTGGATACAGGGAAGAGACTCAAATGGAATTCCACTTTAATGTGTGACTGACTGCCATAATGTTTTCAGCCTCTGGAATGTCATTGAAGAAAAATCCTTATGCCAGTGTAGAGAAAAAAAAATCTTGAACATACTTTTCTCAGTGCCTAAGACTTTTTAAGGACCATGTCTTTCCCTGATGATATCACTTTACCTGATAACAGCTCTGTGTTGGACACATGATAGGCTTAACATGGAGTGCTCAATGAACTGTTTAAATATTTGGTTGGTAGGTTTCAACTCATATGACCTTATATAACCCCTGAAGCCACTTATGTTCAACAGCTGTTCTGGTGTCTTTCTCCAGCTCTTCATATAGACCACATAAATAGATTATGTTTCATCTTGTTATATTTTGCTAGTAACTACACCTACAAGGAAACAGATGTAGATCTCTAACTCCTGTAATGGACATTGACGTGTCCAGTGGGATTTCCATGGACCTGTCAGTGCTAGTAATCACTAAACCAGTTGGGTTTGACAGAAAAAGATTTGCTAGAGTTCCTTCTCCCATTATTGGATAATTCAGATGACATTTACTGACACTTTGATTAAATTATGAAATGAAATCATTAAGTTCCCTTTTAATGGTGGATTGTGCATTTTTATTTCTGGAAAAGCTGCAGAAATCTGTCACTTCAGGGATTTCCAGAAACAGAAACAGAACTCTAAACATGTAAGTTATTGAATGCTTTTGTGCATTGACATTATCTGTTCAGGACAGCAAATCATTATGCTGTCTTTTTTTAATAACTGCATTTCTTTGTCTTGTCTCGTAAACTCATGAGGCTTATACATTTATTAATTGAGATACTCAGTTGCATAATAAGCTAAAGAATTTCTTGTTTATTCCCTAGCAAATCTTTTTGCTTCTTCAGGAAGCCTTTGCTTACATAATCCTTTAGGTGCATTTTCTTTTCTAGTTTAGAGTGAACCTTCAGATCATCTGTTTGTAATTTTAATGGACTTCTCTGCAATATAGTTAGTGTTTAGGGAACTAACTATTTGCAAAGCTGAGACACAGCAATATTTAATGAACTTTTCATTAGTGAGGGGAAAAAAGTATATACATATTAATGGTCTGCCTTCTATGATCAACCTTATTCTAATTCCATTAACTATTCAAGATACCAGTTCAGTTTTGTAGAATATTTTTTACGAGTGTATTCCAAGCAGATGCAACATTCTCCAAACACTTCTTACCTTTTGGAAACATTGTTGCATATCTTGATAATGTGAGTCAGTTAAATGGTTACAACAGACAGCCGTGGTGGTGCAACGGTTAGCATTGTCACCTCACAGCAAGAGTTTCTCCCGTTCGATTCTCGTCTGGAGTGCCTTCTGTATGAAGTCTGCATGTCTTCCCCCTGATCGAGTGAAGCTAAAGACATGCAGGTAGGTGCGAGCGGGAATGGGCATGCCTTCGTTGAAGGTTGGGCATCGGGCTGGCAACTCAGCACCATAAAAATCCACTGCCAATCATGAGTAGACTGGAGTTCCTCTGTGCCAACCCCTAACTGGGAAAAGCCGAAAGAGAGTTAAATGGTTACAACAAATGTGTCCTTATTACACACGTATATAGTCAATTAGACATACATTATAGTGTCACTGATTATGTCCAATAATTTAATTAATTTTTTGGTATGCTTGAGGAGTTGCAGACACAGCTTGCAAGACTTTGTTATAATCTGAGTTAATTTTTTTCCTCATAGTGTTTTGCTGTCAAGTTTCTGATAATATAATATAAAGTTCCATGATACAGAATTATCTGTAGCAATTTATATATATATATATATATATATATATATATATATATATATATATATATATATTGGCAATAAATGTCATGTCAATATTTATGTCAATAAATGAATAAATATATATCTGTATATGTCTATATATATCTATAGAGAAAGAGAGAGAGAGAGATCGATAGTTATAATCAAGTGAGCTTTGCATTTAATCAGTGACCTCCAACATCTCATACCTATATTTCTAACTTTACAAAACAAAGAAACTAGCGGTCTTAAAACTTCATTGATGAGCTCAGTCACAACAATTTCCAAAAATCATGAAACCCAGGTAGTGTTCTAAAGCAACAAGCCTTTATTCATCACAGACAAGTGATCATCAGTAACAAAAAATCTTGCTGGAACTGGATTTAGCCACCTTAACAACTTGCGTCTTCTCCTTGAACCCATTAGCTATCCATCTGGTGATGTAGGGATTTATTCCCAGTTTTGTGAGTTTATTTATAATAGCTGAGTGGAGAACTGTATCAAATGCCTTGGTCAGGTCGAGGTATGTGGTATGTACTCTTTTACCTTCATCTATGGCCTTAGTAGCTTTCTGTAAGAAATCCACCAGATTCAGTAGGCATGATCTGCCCTTGACAAAGCCAAATTGAGTCTGGTCCAGTGTTTGGAGGTTTCCTATGCAATTATTTATCAGGTCCATGATTATTCTTTCCATGGCCTTATATGTAAGACTAGTTAAACGTATGAGTCTGTAATTTCCTAGGTCCATAGATGGTCCTCCTTTATGCAGAGGGATGACTATTGCTGTCCTCCATTCTATCAGGACAAAGCCAGTCTTAAGCCTGTGGTTAAATAGGGATCCTAATGGACCTGATAAGTCCTGATGTAAGCTGTTTAAGAGGCAACCTGGTACATCATTAGGTCCTATTGAAGCTGTATTTTTACCTTTAGAGAGTGCAGTGGTAACCTGTTCTTTGGTGATAATTGTCATGTGGAGTGGTGGAGGGTATTTCTTGGGGGTGAACTGGGGGTGATGGGGGGTGAAATTTGAGCTGTAACTGTCAGGCATCAGATTTGCTATATCTTCTGTATGAGTATAGATGAAACCATCAACAACTAATTCCGCACATTGTTGGGTGTTGATCTTAAGATTGCGGACATGACTGAAAAATGCCTTATGGTTATCCTTAGCTTTGGAGGCTATTTTTACCTTATTCTGATTTTAGCAACTTGACTAGTTCCCTGATTCACTGTTTAAACTAATGAAGGACTTTTGGCTCTGTTTTGCACACTCCTTCTTCCTTCTTGACAGGGTTTTCTTTCTTTTATTGTACAACCTATTAATACCAGTGGTCCACCAGGGTGACTTGTTTTTGCAGTTTGACCTGGGTTTATTTTGATTGGGTACTGTCATTTCTATGCAGTTGTTTATATGGTCATACTAGTGGTGGCTCGTGCCATCGGACTGCAGGACTGCAGCCCCCCCCCCAGCTGTGGAAAGAAAAATAAATTAAAAAAATAAAATATTTATTTTTATTTTGTAGTGTACTCCTAGCTGGCTGCTGCTGAACTATCTGACTGACAGACTCGCTGTGCTATTAGTCCTGGAACTCAAACTGGGCATGATTGGCAAGTTCTGGGTTTAAAAAAAATAGTTTTTGTAAATCTGGACTGCTGTAAAAGCAGTCCAGATTAAAGAAAAAGGCATCAGTGTGATGCCCAGAAGTCTATGCATTTTGTAACTGCAGTAACACAGAAGGAGATGGGACTGCCATGTCCGCAGTCACGTACGTGATGTGGATGGCTGGATGGGTACTGATTGCTTCTTGCTGTCTTCTGTTTCCGCACTCTGCGTGCTGGGAAAAGAGAGTGAGAAACAGTCAGTACTTTGGTTTAGTCTTTAGACAGTCATGGAGTTAACTTAAAGTTCATAGCTTCGATTGGGGAGACTCATCATTGACTGAGGCGCTGTCGCTGAGAGCTGGCTGAGACTGTCAGGTACTCGGTAATACTAGCTACTTAACAGCTTTGAGATTTAATTTCAATGACAATGTGCACTGCTGCTTAGTTTGCTACTTTGCTTAAAGTTAAAAGAAAAACAACTGTGTCAGTAAAAGGCAAAGCTAGGGCTGGCATAAGCATTTGATTTTATTATATATCATTTAAGTTAGACTGACTGCTGCACTGCATCTGCCTGCATGCAAAAAAATCATGGCAAAACCATTCTATTTTTTTTTCTTAGATTTGTAGTTGAAAATTAATCAGGGAGGGAAGGGAACAGAAATTAGTGATAATTACATAATTGTTAGGAGGACCATTGTCGTACCATCTTAAATACATGTTCTCTGTGACTCTGTGTTTTTCACACCGATTTTTTTCAGTTTAGGTTTTTTTTTCTGATATCTTGTTAGTTCTGTTTCTTTGTTCTGTAAAATTTCCTTTAAGAAATGTTTTAAAATAATGCCTAGTAATAACTATTTACCATGTAATTGTATTCAAGACATTCTGGTGAAATAAGTCTGACTTTTACAGCAAAATGAGCAAATTGCTATACTAGATAAGATATGCTTTTATACTGTAGCAGCATGCAGTATTTCTTTCTGGTGCTTATCCCCATAGGTACATTTGAGAACCGAAAGCCTACCTTAAAGTTAGTCATCCTGCAAATGTTGCATTTCTTATTTTAGGTTACCAGTTGTAGAAATAACATAATGCCTGACAAGTTGGGCATCACTGGTTGTGTAGGTAAGTAATAATGCAGATGGGAGGCCTGTTGGGACTTGGGAGACATTACAAGGAAAAAAGACCCCTCAATGTTGTGAGTGCATCCGCACTTCTGAAGTTCCATTATTCCCTTATAAAGCCAATCCCGGCGGACACCATTGTGTTGTATTTCTATATTTGTATTTGTTTTGATGAAAAATTGTCCCTAGAGGAGTTGATTGAGAAATTTCAGACTCTGGGCATTTTTATTTTTATACAGAAGTTATCACAGCCATGTGAAATATTAATTGCTATATTGATATAACCTCATAACATATTGTTTGACTGTGCTACTTTTATTTATTTGTTAGCAGATAAACCACTAGGCATGTTAGTCTTTGGTAACTTTTCAGTTATCAATTGACTTTCTTTGACTTGTGCTGCAGGGAGAAGGAAACTAAGGGAATCAAACTCTGGAACGCTGAATCTTTTGTATTATTTATTCTTTTCATTTATTTACTTGTATTATGTGGTTTCTTCTTATTTTAAATGAAAGAAAATAATTTACAAAGTAAAACAGAAAAGCTCCTTTTTCATGTTTATCTTTAGGATTTGTTTAGTTATATGTAACTTTTACTGTGACTTAGAGCTATAAGTAGTTGCCGATTAGCATTGATACCTCATGAGGTAACATAAATCTCAGGACCATAGCACTTTAAAAACTAATGTATTAAAATGTTACAGGAAGGAAGCCCAGGTTTAAAATGCTTAAGAGGGTGTCAGTTTGGTGGCCAATTCAAAAACTTAAACAGCAAACCTATGTAAGCAGCAGTGTTCCCCTCCCATCAGTTATTTGTCTTTGGTTGGGTTGGCAGGCTGAAGTTATGCTTGTGGTTTTTATCTAATTATGTTTTGTGCAGTAATGTTCACATTGTTGTTATTTTTTTTTTCAGTTTGGGGAGAAATTGAAAAAGCAGGGTAATATGCTTTAAGGGGCTGCTCACAAAAGAAGGACAGATTTCAAAATAGGATGTTTAAAGTGTGCTAAAATGTCATCTCATAATTAAAATGTAAGCTGGTTAACTTCCAAAGAAGCTCAGGTTTAGACAGAGTTCAACAATTTTGCAGATTAAGGAAGGTTTATTAGTGTTCCTTTCTAGTTAACATTATATAATTTAGGTTCTGTAGGTTTTAATGCAGATGAGTTAGCTATAGGACGTTACAAGTCATCATCCTGCATGTACATATAACAATGTGTGCTGTGTAGAGTATTCAGCATGCTCCATAGTGACTGAGCATTTATTTCATGTAAATTGGTAAGCATGGCTAGCATTGACTCCACTGTACCATAGCTCAATCCCTTTCTAGTTGGCCACACCCCTTCCTATTGGCCCCACCCATTCAGCTGTCTCCTTGGGGTTCCTATCAGTTCATAGAAACTTGAGCAGTTCAAACACCATATGTTCAAACTGTGAAGTTCGAAAACTGATTATTGTAAAGCCACAGTGCACCGAACTCTGGTTGGTCGTTTCTGCGTCTTTGCTATTTTCAGCACTGTGGTGAAAAGTTACGGGTTGGGTTCAGGTAAGAGTGCGATTGTGCAGACATTAGGGTTAGGGTGCAGGTTAGGTGAGTTAGGGTTAGGGCGCAGGTAATGTGGGTGTGCGATAGTGACAGAATTTAGTGTTAGGGAGGGATAGGAGAGTTAGGGTTAGGGCGCGGGTCAGGTGAGTGTGTGATAGTGACGGACCTTAGGGTTAGGGTTTGTGTTAAGGTAAGTGGATAGATAGTAGTGTATGTACAGTTTAATGTAGGGTTAGATGTATGATGTTACGTGTATGTGTGTGGATTGCTGTTTTTGTGGTGTGCTTGTGTTGTGTGTGTGTTTCTTGAAACAGCAATTTTTTTTTTCCTGGGGAAAAAAAAACACTGTTCTAAGCCTTCGATAGTTTTGCACTTCGAGGTTAGAAGTTCGAACATATGGTGTTCGAACTTCTGCTGTTTTGTCAACGTGATATAGACCCGTCTGCTGGAACCCCCATTTGATTTGAAGTCACCAGCCGCCACTGGATCATAAAAGGCTTTTATGTATGATGCTGCATAGTTGTGTGTGTTTTTTGGATTTGGGGGAGCTTGGAAACAAGCTATGCTGTCCCTTAAAAGGGGTAATTTACCATATTGAAGTTCTTAATGTTTTGGGGGTTAAGTGGGGGGACTAGTTGCACCTTTATTTCAAGGGAGACCACTTTGTCATCTGATCTGATCTTGCCAGTGAAGACATGAAGACACCACACTGGGTGTGGGGGGTGTAGCACTCTCCCATATTTGTGAGTACTAGATCTAGGATTTTTGTTCCCCTAGTGGGAATGCAGACTAGCTGCTCCAGGGCATTTGACTTTATAAAGTCAAGAAATCTTTTGGCCTGCATGTTAGTGGTCATGTATGCCTCCCAATTACTGGTGGGGTAGTTAAAATCACCCATGTGTACAGTATTGGGCTGGATGGTGAGTGATTCTAGTAACTTATTTAGTTAGTAATTAGTAAATTAGTTAACTAATTTAGTCAGTTATCTAGTAACGGATTTATGGCTTTCCTGGTTTATTATGAGAGACCTCTAGCTAGGAAGAATTTTGTAATGGATTTTTCCCATGATTAGATGGACATGGATTAGCTCAAGCATGTCATATTGTTCTGACAAACCTTGAGGTGTGATGTAGATAGATACACCTCCACCTTTTGTTCTTTTATATTCAGTGGGTGGTCAGAATGTATGAAAGGCATTATAGCCTTGCACTGCAAGATTGCTTTCCATGGCTTTGAACCATGTTTCAGGAACTGCACATACTTCAGCATTCCCCAGGGTTAGCAGAGCTTCTAGAAAATAAAGGTTCTTGTTGAAACTCATAACACTGAGCAGTAACACATTTAGCTTGTCCTGAGTAGCTTTTGTTATGTTGGAAAGTTTGTCTGTTTGGAAATGCCTAAAAAGGCACTTTAGGGGTAGATATATTAGCCAATATCTGAAGGCCTAGAGGTGACAGGTGAAGAACACTCCTGACAAATTAGAGTGCTCTGTCAATTATATCTTCCTTGGCTAACTAGTATTGGACCCCTTTGGAATGACACCAGTAGCTAAGCCAGTTGTTAAAGTTAATCATTTTCTGCTGGTATTATGGCATCATCCTTGGAAATGGTAAGATGCTGCTCAGTGCTAGGATGATGCTACCTGTGACACATATTCTGGGAGCACAATCATGTCTCTCTTTATTTAGTCCAATGAGGTATATCTCAGTTCATTCACACCCACATGGTCTATGACGGAGTCATGCTGGCACTTAGGGGTAAGTGACCTGACAGCTTGCATGATCTGGTGGATCCTGGTCCCTGACAGGCAACTAACTGTAACCTTCTTCTTATCCAGCCTGCTAAGAGGGACATCAGTGTGTCTCAAAATGGGGTCTCTTATGACCAGAATAATGAGTTGTGGAGTGTTTCACCTTATAGGCTTGGCAGTGGAGACACAATGAGATGTGGCTTTATGTGTTGCAATGGGAATGTCTCTGTGCATGCAAAATTTCTGTAGACTGCACCCTTAGAGGTCTTTGAGGTTTGAGTAAGTTACATGTGAGCACCTCCCCATATGTGAGTCTGTGTGTGTGGTCCTTTGTAGCTGTGGTGAGTGATGCATGTGAGTTGCTGACAACCTGTTTGTTACTTTTTGTGTCTGTATGTGAGAGTTTTTCCTCCATTGTCAATGTGTAACTACATCTTTCACACGGAAAGGGTGCTTACTTGATGTAATCTGCAACTAACTTATCCAGCGAAGCTGTCCAGCACCCAAACCAGATGCTCTCTAAGCAATAGGGTTGGCACCTATCCATTTTTTTCTGAACTATCTAGAAATCAAACTGATTGTTTGGTAGTCAGAAAAACACTGTAGAAACTCCAGTATTTTGTTTCAAAAAAGCAAATAGAGTATCAGAGGTTGTTAAATGGGCTGACTTACTATGCTTTTTTACTGAAAGCAGGCATCAGGAACAGAAAAAGAGAGCATTCCCCATCAGCCAATGTCATATTGACATTACAAAATGGATGGAACATGGTCAGGGGAGGGGTGGGTTACATGTGATGCAAGGGGTGTGGCCTTAGTCTGGTTTTTGCAACAATGAAACATGGCAATCCTACTAAGTAGCAATAGCCCTGGGTGCTATAATAAGGTAAGTAAGACCTAAATAGTCCTAACTAAATGGAGTGCATGTGTAATTTTTTTCCGGTTTCCTCAAGTAGCTGAAGTATAAGCCAATTGCCATTACTAGTTGACCTTTTTTATTCACGCTAAGAATATTGTTGAATTTCTCACTTCTGGTGATATTTTCAAGCAATATGAGATAATTTTATTCAAACTGTGCATATCTCACAAACATTTTTACATTAATTATATGATGTATGAGATGACTGCAAATTCCTTAATAGGACCTGAAACTGTTTGAACTGCTCCACATTACTATTGCCAAAGCATGTTTGCAGTTCTATACCTGCTGATTTTTCCTTCTGTTGCATATTTTTGAATGTTACACAGTATATCACAGACCTGTTAGGGGTGAGCTGAGTTTTCTCTAAAGGTTTAATAACTTCATTACCTGTGAAAGATTGTTAAGTAGTAATTTAATGTAATACTTTGTTTTTTCCTGTATCACTCTCTAGAGGCATTAGTGGCTCATTCAGGAATACAATTGGCTCAGTTTTGTGACAACTTCTGCCTTTAAGAAAGAAGTTGATTTTGACCACACTTTGTATGCTTTAGAGAAAGGAAATTCTGCATTGTTGGGGTATTTGGCTCTATATCATCTCTCGGATCACAGGTATGCATTACTTCTTTCAGGGTTTCACTGTTTCGTCAGCATTCGATTTAGCACTGATTGTATCTTTCTTAATGTCTAGTGTCATTTTCCAGGCCTTGGTTAAATTAACTACTCAACTGTTAGATCTGTTTATTGCATTAAGTAGCTATTTTATAAAATAGGATTTTGGAAAAACTCTGTACACACAGTGATGCTATTATTAAAGGATTAGACATGAAGGATAATTTATAGCATCCAAAAAATCATCCCCTTTTTTTCAAATTTTTGCCTGGGGTTGGGGTGTTGTATCAGTTGTTGGCATCTCTCCCTTTTCATTGCCACTCTCCTGCCTGACCATTACAGGCCTTATCATACACAATCCATTTACCTTTGCTGGATACCCTTGTTTCCTATTGCCTTCTTCACCAGATTGTCTTCTGTGTTTCTGCACATATACCAGAACCACTGTAATCTGTTCTTTTTGGCCTTTTTCTACAATTGGAACCACTTTGGCTTCAACTCCCATGCCCTAATATCTTTGTCTGTCCCACAGTGTGCATCTTACCACTCACTGGTTGTACCATTGTTTTGTACACCTTACTTTTCAGCTTCTTTGGAATTCTTCTGACATATACTACACATGGGACTCTGTGCCAGTTGGCTGCAGTCCCTCTGTTTCTGCCTTTGACCTCCTCATTCAGACTCCCCTTCCCTTTTCCAGAGTGACCCCTCCCAGATACTTGAAGCTGTTAACCTGTTCCACTATTTACCCTTCTATCTCAATTTTTATCCTCTTCTGATTTCTCCCGTTTGCTGCCATTACATCTGTCTTATCTGTCCTAAGTTTTATCCCATGTGCTTTCAGTTTTGCATTCCATTCCCTTATCATTTGCTGACATTCTTACTCAGAGTCTGCCTGTAATGCCACATCACCTGCATACAGAAAATTTGTTGATCTG
The DNA here is from genome assembly GCF_019279795.1 of Protopterus annectens. Taxonomy (NCBI): domain Eukaryota; kingdom Metazoa; phylum Chordata; order Ceratodontiformes; family Protopteridae; genus Protopterus; species Protopterus annectens. The sequence goes on along the minus strand of NC_056728.1, from coordinate 173,502,560 downwards.
TCCCATCTGACCTGTTTGCTAATGTAGTCCATCACCAGTATGAACAGAAGTGGGCTGAGAGCTGAACTCTGATGCACATCCATTCTCACTGAGAACCCCTCTGTAAGACCAAACACTGTCTATATTTTGAGCGATTTGATAGTTGCACATAACTTGCACTAATCCTACAGTGTTTATAGGACTTCACACCATTACAGGATTTCCCAAATCTGCTTTCTTGGGACCTTAGCATATGCTGTTTCCAAGTCTAGGAATGCCTAGTTGAACTGTTTCTTAATTTTTAGCTTCTTCTTGAGTATCTGTTTCACTACAAACATTGGATCAGTTGTTCTGTATCCAGATCTGAATCCAAACTGCTCATTTCACATCTCATTTTCTACTACTCTGCATATTCATTTATCAATCATCCTCTTCAGAACTTTCATGCAGCACGATAGGGGTTTGATACTTCTACATTGCCCATAGTTGTGAATGACCCCTTTGTTCTTGAACACTGGTCCTAGTATGCTTATTCTCTAGTTTTCTGGGACACATCTTTCTCTCCATACTGCTATGAGTACCCTCAGGAGCTGTTTCTCCACTGTCCCACCCAACATCTTGATCATTTCTGCTGTGGACTCATCTGACTCTGCTACTTTCCCTGACTTAATTTTCCTTAGTGCTGTTCTTACTTCATCTATGGTGGTCTCCTCCTCTTCTCTCATTGTAGGCTGTGTCTGTAGCAGTACAACTTCTGTGGGATTTGCTTCATTTAGAAGATGCTGAAAGTACTCCTTCCATGTGCCTTTGATGTTCTGAGGACTGGTGAGCAGGATATTGCTTGCATCCGTTGTGAAGGGTGTCTGATTATCTTTTTTATCCTTCTGTCTTTGTCTTGTAACCCGGTAAGAGTTTCTTTGTGTTATCCACCGAGTCACTTTCCAGAAGTTGATAGAGTGCCTCTGATACCTTTGATTTTTGCTATTGCAATTCCTCTCTAAGCCTCTTTGTTAACCAGCCAGTATTCCTTCCTAGACTTGTCTGTCTTTCTATCTCCCACTTTGTCCTGTACTTTTTCTTTCTTTCTTTTGATGACTTCCTAGACTTCTGGATTCCACCACCAGCTTTCCTTATGCACCTTATTTCCATACCCATCTCTTCGGCATGTCTGTTCTGTAGCCCTTACACATGCTGTTTTGAGATGTTGCCATTCTTCTTCAACTCCACCTATTTCCTCTTCAGGATGTGCTGCGACCCTGAGTAATACCTTGAAGTGTTGTGCTTTCTCTCCAGTCAACTTTCTGGTCTTCAGCCTGGTCTCTGTTGACCTTAGAGCCTACTCTGACCACTCTTTGCTGCTGATTGTAGCAAGCAGTAGTTTATGCTGTAGGCTGACTGTTTTTCTGGGAAGACTTTGCAATCGCTGATTCTATCCCAGTGTCAATTCCTCACTATCAGGAAGTCTGCTTGAGTTTCATGTTTCCACTTTTGTATGTGATGTTGTGTGTCTCTCTTGCTGAATCATATGTTGGCCACCATCAAGTCATTCCTTGGACAGAAGTCTAGAATGGTCTCTCCTTTATTCATGTTGCCCCACCCATGTGGACACAGGCAGACTTCATATAGTCTTCTGTCTGTCCCAATATATGCATTCGGGTCACCCATTATCAATACCAGCTGCTGTTGTCATGCTTTACCTAGTAGGTCCTGCAACTGCTGTCTGAATGCAGTCTTTTCCTCACTGTCACAACCCTGTTGTGGGGCACAGGCTGAGATTATGAACACTGAGCTATCATTACACTGGAGTCTGATTGCCATGAGTTTGTCACTAATTCTGATGATATCCCTCACTGTCTTCTGAATCCTCTCCCTAACCACAATTCCCACACCATTTCTAGCCTGTCCTCCTCCTGAGCATTAGACTCTGAATCCCAAAACCAGTGGCTTTGCTGCACTGCTCTTCCATCTTGCTTCCTGGTTACATAGGATGTCCAGCTTCCTCCTTCCCATCATGTTATCCACTTCCAACCTTCATTTTGTTAGGGGAACCTTCTTGTCTGTCTGGGTATATCTTTAAGAGCTGCTGCCAAAGAGAATCATCCACACTTTATTATTAATGGGCCTTTATAACTATAAATAATGGTTATTAATGTAGTGTACTTTCACTGGTTTACAGACTCTTGTATATTCAAATGTAATGCTTGTTTGTATCTTGGCTTGACATAGTAGCATCAATGTGGTGCAGGAAGTAGGAGCATAACTGCAGCTGAAAGCCCTCCAGGTGTAGCATCTCTAAGCCACTGAGGACCTGATCGCTTTGACCCCCCCCCCCCCCCGCACACTTGTGTGAGCAAGGAATCCTCTCACTCCAGCTAAAAGCAAAGAAAACTCTAACCAGCAATCATCCAAAAATAGACTGCAGTCCCTAGTTTAACTCCAGGAACCTTGTTGTTGCCACTTGTGTAGTAGTCACTGAGGACCTGATCACTTTGGTCCCCCCCAAATTGTGTGAGCAAGGAATTCTCTCACTCCAGCTAAAAGCAAAGTAAACTCTAACCAGCAATCATCCAAAAATAGACTGCAGCCCCTGGTTTAACTCCAGGAACCTTGTTGTTGCCACTTGTGCAGTAGCCACTGAGGACCTGATCGCTTTGGGCCCCCCTCAAATTGTGTGAGCAAGGAATCCTCTCACTCCAGCTATAAGCAAAGAAAACTCTAATCAGCAATCATCCAAAAATAGACTGCAGCCCCTGGTTTAACTCCAGGAACCTTGTTATTGCCGCTTGTATAGTAGCCAATAAACCTGATTCAGAGTTCCTCTAAATGAAAGTGCTAATGTAGAAATACTCTTTCTTTTTAAGTGCTGAATGATATGTATGGTAAACTGGTGAAACTGCTACATTGTTGCAATATTGTCTGGTAATAGTATATTCCAACTAGTTACACTCCTGCTACTGTATATTCTGTCTCTGTAAGTTAGACATACATTGTAAAGTGCAGAATGATATTTCTGGTAAATTGGTGAAACTGCTACATAGTTGCAATATTGTCTGGTAAGTGGTAATAGGATATTCTAACTAGTTATACTGACTGCTGCTGAATAAGACTGGTTGCAGAGTCTGAATGTATTTCTCTTGATGACTTCTCATAGGCTATGTTCACTTGCTCTGCTTTCTGTACAATATGTATGATGGTTGTGTTTATTTTGATGTCCTTATTTTATTGCTTTTAGTCTTACATTCTTTCCTTTTCTCTTCTTTGGAACTTTTAGTGCCACTGAGGACCTGATCACTTTGCCCCCCCCCACACACACACACACACACACTTGTGTGAGCAAGGAATCCTCTCCCTCCAGCTAAAAGCAAAGAAAACTCTAACCAGCAATCATCAAAAAATAGACTGCAGCCCCTGGTTTAACTCCAGGAACCTTGTTGTTGCCACTTATGTTGTGAAGGTGACAGCTTTTGGAACTACTGTTATGCCTTGTTAAAATCTGTTACAGTCAGCTAGAGTGCATACCCCAGGGGCAACAACTGCAAACCTTCTTCCTCTTAGCCCACCCCACCCCTTTCATCCATTTCAGTGTTGATAATTTCTGATATGTGAAGGTATTTATCCCCTCCCAATAGTCATAGCTTTCAGTCCCTCCTCCTCAATACTTGTTCTTCACTAAACACCAAACAGAGGTGCAAAGTCTCCAGCTGCTTTTATCTGTAGCTACATTGTGTGCAGCAAACAATGAACAAAGGGAAATACAAATATAAAAGAGAATAAAATCTGCCATTGCAGACTAGTAAGCAGCATACAACTTCCACCTGTGGTGTATTCCTACACATAGCTTTTCTTGGAGAAACCTTCCAGTCCTTGAACAAGGGTGCCTGTATGTTTACCTTATTTCCTTGGCTGTCCTTGATAATTAGCTAGGTTTAGCAGAGTCCCTTGTATTGTCTCCTGCTACTTTAAATTCCAATTGAAGGTTTCCCTCCCTTCCCCCACCCCAAGTGATTGCTTAGGTACAACACACCAAAGGTTTTAAAAACCCTGGATGCCATGTTTGCTCTAATTGCAGCTGAAAGCCCTCCAGGTGTAGCATCTCTAGTAAGTGATAGTGTTATTTTTCTTTTTCTCACTGTTGTATTCCACACTGTAAACTCACTGTCCCTGCATAGAGTAGTACAGTAATATCTCTCTTAAGGTAGCTTTCCAGTTATTTTTTATTTTTGCTGGTATAGTTTATATTTGGATATTAGAAGCTTATGTTTTTGTTTTTGCTTGCTCCCAATTTCAGTAAACCTGTTTCAGAGTTCCTCTAAATGATAGTTTAGACTACTTTATAATGTCACAGTACTAATAGCTTAAAAGTGATTCCAATAGCTTCTTTCAAAAATAAGGGCATGAATATAAGCTACTTTAATTGTGTCTTCATGTAAAGCTTTTTTGTTTGTTTAATTGTCATAACTACTTGCTACGTGCAAAATCTTTTTTTCTCTCCTCCATGTTTGTCTCTCTTTCTCCCTAAAGTACCCTGTTCCCAATTGTGCTGTTCCTGATATAGTCACTAAGAACCTACCTATCTGGTGACAAAGGACCCTATCGAAATACCTGCGATCTCATCTAACAGCCTTATTTTCCCTGCACCCTCTCTCAAGGAAGCAAGAAAGTATGTGGTTGTCTAAGTCCTGCTTGTAAAGCTGACTACTGTCTACTATTACTTCAGAGGTTCTAAAGTATGCTATGAGTCTGAACAGCCAGCAGCCTTTACCCCCTCCTATCTACCCTGTATACAACAAACCTCTTCTACTTTATAATAACTGCCTTTATTAGCTATCACTCCATCCCTAGTTCTAAACCAGCTAGCTCCCTTACATACTTACCTGCAATACTAGATCTGCCCACTATATCTCCTGCTTATCCCTCTGTATTTCCTATATCTCCTGCTTATCCCTCTGTATTTCTTCTGTAATTATACTACATCTCTTAAGTCCTAGACCTGCTCTTATTTTCTCATTTACCCTTTAATTCAACTGTCTACACCCACCTGTTTTTTTTTTCTCATAGACTTCTGTTTTATCTCTGATCTTTTCCACTCCTGACTTGCCTAACCTTCATTCAGTTACTAGCATTGCTGATAGTTTCTTCTCTAGCTTCTCTTTCACAATTGTCTCTACCCGCTTCATTCGCCCTGTGGGCTCACTCCACTCCCCTACTCTACCCCCAAATTCCACCCACCCCCAGGGGAGCCTATAGCAGCAACCAAACAACTTACCCTTCCAGATGTATAAGCTTCCCACCCCAGCCCTCTTACAGAGGTTACTCATACTTACACTTCTACCACCTCTAACTTTAGCTTACCTGCTAACCTCCTATGAACACCCATTATATCCACACCTTCTCTACCTCAATAAGCTACCTACCTCTCCTTCTCTACCTATTTTCACTAACCATGTTAACATAAACATCTATACCCAGCTATCTACTAGAAAAATACCATAGGATAGCCCACATTAGATATGACTCTCCCAGTCCCAGAAAATCTCTACATCTATATAGTAAATTCCCAAATCCTAGACTTCAAACACTACTCTTCTCTTTAAAAGATGGAGACATTCACCCAAACCCAGGCCCAACAACTGCTACTACCACTCAACCTATCAACCCCAACCCCTCTACTATCCATTCCCTTATCAAACCACATCACTCTTATTAGCTCACTGCAACATATGTAGCATTAATAACAAAGTTGCACAACTCCATGCTCTCTTGGAAGTCTACTCCTTTGACATTCTTTGTTTAACAGAAATTTGGTTAAAACCTGTAACTAAAGACAATGAAGTCATCTCACCCGGTTATAAAATTTTGCAACTTGAACGTGCAACCAAAAAGTGTGGTGGTGTAGCTATCCTATTTAAATCTGGGTTACAGACTACTACCTACAACTATAAACCACCTCAAGACTCCAGCACTGAAATTCTTATTACCAAGCTTCAACTCAACACATTCAAATCCATCTATATTATCTGTATCTATCTTCCTCCTGGTAAGAACATTGCCACCATAGAAAATATCCTTTGTTGGTTATCCCAAAATTTACCCCAAGAAACCATAATCCTAGGTGATTTTAACATTGATTGGAAGTGTTGTAGCAGTAGCCACCCTACCAGCCATATTAACCTTTTTGGTTTTTCTCAAACCATTACCTCCCCTACCAGGATAAACAAGCCTAATAAGAAATAAAGCACCTTAGATTGGATTCTCATAAATAATCATCCCCGACATATGAAGCTGGAACCCTCCCTGATGATGTAAGCGACCACTCACTAACCTGCATCATTAGGCTTCAATCCAATCTACCTAATCCAACCATATCTAGGACAATTAGAACCAAGAAAATCTTCAACCCTGATCTCTTTCAAAGAGAACTAAGAGCATGTAACTGGTCTCCCTTAAAATAACTCACACTGGAGGAAGCTGTTAATTACTTTAATTCTAACTTCCTAGCCATACTAGACCACCATGCACCAACCCGCTCTATTAGAATGAGAACTAAATCTGCCCCATGGCTTTCAAAAGAAACCAGGCAAAAAATCCATCTCGGAAATAAATACTGGAATAAATCTCATTTAACTAAAAACCCAGTAGACCAACAAAACTTCAGACAGCTGAGAAATGAAACTAAAAAAGCTATATACTGTCAGACAAAAGAAACTACTACCTACAATTCCAGCAGACTCACCATAATAAACCACAAAAGTTCTGGGCGAGTATTAATCAATTATTACACCCAGGTCAATCCATCACACCAGACCCACAAGGCACAGACCAGGAGAATCCCAAGCAGACTGGTAATGCCTTTAATACCTTTTTCACTGAGGCCATTCTAACTCTTGCCAGTCAGTTATCTACTCAGAACTTAACTATATCCAACTCTGACTCTAACCCATCCCCTCCATTTCTCTTCCAACCAGTCCCAACAACATATATTCTTACCCTTATCCAAAAACTGAAACCGTGCACTCCTTCAGCAGACCAGCTACCTGATGAATATCTACAAAAGGCAGCCAAATCCATCGCCTATCCCATTTCCATTCTCATCAATAGAACCATCAGTGAATGACATCCCTAAAATCTGGAAAGTATCCCATATTATCCCCCTTCACAAGGGTGGGAACTCTACTGAACTCTCCATTTATCGTCCCATAGTCCTACTTTCTCCCTTAGCAAAGATCATGGAAAAATGCATCCACAGACAATTGCTAGACCACCTAATCCAAAATAACACTTTCAAACTCTCAACATGGTTTCAGACCTTCCCATAGCACTACTACTGCCCTCCTTTCCTTTATTGACTGTATTAACAAAAAACGTAACCTCAATATGCTTTCCTCTGCACTGTTTATAGATCTGTCTAAGGCAGTCGATATGGTAAATCACCAGATACTTATAAATATCCTCAAATCCCTGTCACTAGATGCACTAGCTATAAAATGGTTCCAGTCCTACTTAGATAACAGACTGTACTTTGACATAACATTCTATCTACCCATCTGCCCATTAACATTGGTGTTCCTCAAGGGTCCATATTAGGACCTCTCCTGTTTTTGATATTTATGAAAGACCTTCACCCAGAAATTCCCCAAGCTACATGCATATACAGTATGCAGATGATTCCACACTTATATGCACAGCCACATTTATATCTGAACTTTACTACCTTACCCAAAATGTGTTTAACACAGTTGAACAATGGTTTACACAATGCTGTCTCCTTCTGAACCCCCAAAAAACTAAACTCCTTTTTACTCCTACTTGTAAGTCCCCCCAATAGACTTCACAGTAACATCCAATAATGGTACTCTCATATCCCCAGATCCAACTACCAAACTACTAGGTATCACCATAGATAACCTTAACTTCGACACCCATATTAACAATACTCTTAAAATCTGTTAATAGTAAGCTAGGCTCTCTCTACAGGATCAAACCCTTCCTCTCTCCTGCAGCTAGAATAACTATTGCTCACACCCATCTAATTTCTACTCTCCTCTATGCCTCACCCATATATACTAATCTCTCTAAAAACAACCTAAATAAAATGAAAAACTCCTACAATAACATAGCCAGATTTGCTGCAGATAACCCTTTCAGAACCCACCACTGTTTTAATCTAAAGTAGCTAGGATGGCTTGAATTACAAAATCAGCTTAAATTCTACCAACTGACATTGCCCATAAAACCCTTTACCAACCTACCAATACCCCTATACTATCTACCCTCATTACCCCCTACAACAATCTAAAGACCTTATTATCATCACATAAACTTCTTGTAAATATTTGTAAATCAAACAACAGGGCTGGGGACTCTCTTTTCTCTAAAATGTTGGAAAATCCTGGAACCTTCTTCCTAACAAACTTTCCTCTCTTCCCTCTATATCACTCTAAAACCAAATTGAAACTTTTCCTCAGAACACACTGGTTGTGGCCCTGTACTAAACCTGACTGATCAACTAGCTCTTCTTACTTGGTTCAACCTACCCTCCTCCTCTTAGTAATCAAGTTCCTTTTGTTAGTAATAACTTACCTTGTCCTTCTGTACTATTACTTACATCTTTAGAATCTCATTAAGGAGACTACTTTTACTAATATATTGTATAATTTCAGCTCCTACTTTTTCTTTGACTACTTGTATACTAATATATTGTATAATTCAGCTGCCATCTTTTTCTTTATGATGTATTGCAACTACATTTTGTATTGTACTAATTGTATCTGTATATTTTGCACTATGTTATGAATGAATGACCTCTTTGATTATTCTCTGTACTGCACCTGCAATGTTCATTGTATACATTAATTTTTGTATATGTGATTTTGTTTGTTTCCTCAGAGCTTATCTCCCCGGGCCGCTACTGAAAATGGACATATATCCAGTTAGACTAGCCCGGTCAACAAATGTAAAATAAAATAAAATAAACAAATAAGTACAATGTGGACAGGGAAGGTGGAAACAAACTTTAGAATGACCACAAAAATTGCAAAAAAATGCTAAAAACGTCAAGTGTTTTTAAACGCTGTCATCCAGATATGCAATTTCTATGGACTTCATCAGGGCACTCATTGTTACATGAGAATAATTTAAATTTCAAAACGTCATTACGGACTTTAGTGTTGTATATGTCTATTGATAGCCTTATGTATGCCTGTACCTTTAAACTCTCTTGTGACGTTTTGATATTTAAATAGTTCTAATGTTAACGATGACTGTTCTGATGAATTCCATAGAAGCTATATCTGGATGAAAGTGCTTAACAGCACTCGGAATGTTTAGCATTTTTTGTGATCTTATTAAAGTTTATTTCAACTTTCCTTTTCTATCATTAGAAAATCAAACCCAGGCCTGGAACACAGACACTCCATATCACTTTACAAACAAACACACTTCATCTAAGAATATGTTCTCACAGTCTTGCTTAGACGTAATAAAGAAAAAAACATTGCAGTTAGTTAAAAGTGCACAGTGATGTCTGTAAGACTTTTATTTCCTGTAATAATACTTGAAGTAATTAAAAAATAAAAAAGCTTTCTGCAAATTAATAGATATTCTCTTGTTTTATTTTCCCTTCTCCAGTTTGCTTTCCCTTTTCTGTTTTCCAGCATAATAACAGCCTTTTTGTAATGAACTACAGTGTATGCATGTCACAGAACAAAATGAGGGATGGAGGAAAACAGGGAAGACATAAAGAAGCAGGCACAAATTGCCATAATTTTCAGCAACCCTGGCCAAATATAACCTTGTTTGATACCAAGTATGGTGACAGATGATATTTAACATAAAGGATTTGTAAATTCTCTGCTGACATTGTCCTTCTTGGCTACAGTGGTGCTTACTTTAAATGAACTTACTCATACCCGTAACACCCTTGGATATCTCTCCATTTTACATCCTAGCTCCTTATGAAGTAATGTCAAATTCTTCATTTAACTCTTTAACTGGGTTGCATATATATATATATATATATATATATATATATATATATATATATATATATGTGTGTGTGTGTGTGTGTGTGTGTGTGTGTGTGTGTGTGTGTGTGTGTGTGTGCGCGTGTGTGTGTATGTGTGTATGGTGTCAGAAACAAAATAACACTAAATAACCATTACTTGCCTATGGACCTATAATAATTTGGGTGGGTTGCCATAATGGTTAAGGTCTTTACCTCAAAGACACAACTTAGAGGGTTTGATTCCGACTTCTTGTTATTTGCTGCACTTAAAATGGCCTTTCAGGGCAGTTAGCCTAGTATTCACCTATGAACATTGTTAATCTAAGCTGCACTGTAGTGGGGAGTTTATCCAACTTTGTCACTAGTAATTCATATTTTCATAAATGGGTCAGTAGCATGTTACTGAAAGACATAGTTTAAAATGTCATAGTGGAAGGTGGAAAATATATTCTTACTGTCCATGTTTAATGCTCTGTGCTGGAAGTATTGGTAGTTGTTTGCTAGTAATTATGAAGATACATAATACATCCATATGTGCATTGATATTTCCAAAACCAAGTTACTTATCAGCACCAACATCACGTTTATTCAGAGATGACATTGAAATAAACTGTAGCTGATAGCAATGTTAGGTATATACCTTGATAAATTTTAAATGCCATTTATACAACTATTTATGCAGTTACACTTAATTTTTCATATTGGTGTAAATATTTTAATAAATGTAAAAGATCAAGTCTACCTAAATAAAACTGCTGATGACATCATATGAACAGTTTCTAAGATGTGGGAAATTGTTTTCTTTAAATGTATAACATTATTGATATAAATGCTGTGAAATCACTGAGTTTTATTATTGTGACAAAGACTGAATAGACTGCTGTTTGCACTTTAACAGTAGCCCTTACTGCTACCACATATTTATATCTGATTAGCATATGCATTTTTACTTGATTTTTTAGTATGTACTCAAAGGTTTGAATAGATTAAGTAGGTGTATTGAATAAAAAACAAGGCTCACATAGTGGTAAACTTCTAAAGAGGCAGATGAAATGAGTTGTCAGTACAACTTAATAAACTGAATCCAGTGAAAGCATATGACTGACTTTATCAGTGTTTTCAATAAAGTTGGATACCGTTTTTTTAAGATACACTGTTGACTCATTACATTTGCCTCTTTAGAAGTTTACCACTACATGTGTCTTGGTTTTTACTTGGTCTCAGTGGAGTGGGCTGCATGGACACACACTGTTTTGCTTTTTATAAGTAGCTGTATTTACAGCTTTAACTACCAATAACATCGACACTGATATGGGCAATACATGCAATTTTTAAAGACTCCTTTCAACTCTTTTCTTCATTCTCTGTATATAAAAAGATAGAAATGTCATCTCACATTAGTTAGTTGGATGAGGCTTTTACTTTCTGGCTACATGGCATGAAAACAGGCCTCTGTGTAAATCAGTAACCTGCGTCCAACACAAGCACATATATGAGTGTGTGTGTGTGTGTGTGTGTGTGTGTGTGTGTGTGTGTGTGTGTGTGTGTGTGTGTGTGTGTGTGTGTGCATATACATATACAGAAATATATATGTATTTATGTATATACATATAAATGTGTCTATGTCAAAATATTGACAGAGCACAATATGAAATATTGGAATATTGAAACTTGAATCATCAAACTGATTTTATATGCAACTTTATATACAGGTAAAGGGCAATATTAAATAAATTGTGCTCTCTTCCAATTTAGAGGTAGTCATAGCTGACAAAGGTGCTGTTCTATTCTTTTTGGATAAAAATGCTGACAAAAATAATGTCTTTGACATTTATCTGTTACAGCAAGATTAAGTAGAAGTACACATTGTTAAACAACCTTAAAGATTAAAACTTGATTTATACAGTAATTGAAATATCATTGCTTGAAGAGTTGTTTGATCCCAGTTTAACTAATTATCTTTGTATAGATAACACAAGATTAAGTTTTACCTTCAGGTTACCAAAGACACAAGGACTTTCTTGATTTTCCATAATTCTTTAATTCCAACTGTAGCTATCAAGGAATCAAAACAGAAGCAATGTTGATATATATATATATATATATATATATATATATATATATATATATATATGTGTGTGTATATATCAATATTGTATCCATACATTAGCCCTCTTTTTATCTCTGTGGCGTCTCCTGACACCCACTCTTTGCCCTGGTACTTTCTTTGTTCTAACGCAAGTTTGTACTTTTACAGTCCTAATCAGTTTCCCTCACATTTAACCACTCCTGTCTCCCTCTTTTTGCTTTTATTTTTTTCTTCATTTAGGTACAAAGCTCCCTGCATATAGCCTGGTCATCTGTCCTCACCTCCTTGTTGACACTCCAAACACCATCCACCACTGATCCAGTGACCTGCTTGGAGCAGTGAATCTGCTCTGAAACTCCCTAATCAGCCACTGGATAAGCTGTTATCCCCAGCCCTCCTGCTTCAATAAGCAAAGTATGTTCCTTTATGTAAATATTTCAATATTGTAATCCCCTAATCGGCTACCTCCACACCAGCAGAACTCATTCTTCTCCTTGAGTGCTCCTCCTCTAATTTCTCTGCCTTACTTTCTCAGCTAGCTTAACCATACTTCAGCAGTCTTTGCTGGACTTCTTACCCAACTTGGGTCTCCCTGATCTCTCCTTTCCACTTCCCACTCCCTCTTTATGTCTACAATCTCAACTCACAGTAAACCATCTCCTTCCTTCTGCTGTTCTCCTGAAGCCTTCCTATCTTTGCTGCCCTCTCTTTCTGCACCCCCACTCCTCCACTTAACTATGCCATTCAAAGTTTTCCCTCCCTCCCTTAGATCACTTTCTTTTGCCTGTATGCCTTCTTTCCTATTCTTCCTCTAAATAACTTACCTGCATTTCCTCTTGTCTTGATGGTTCTGCAGTCACTGATTGCTTTTCTTTACTAACAAATCCGACTCAGACTGGGTGTAGTCCTTTTCCATTTGCTTTGGCTGCACTCAGGCTCACTCCGCTCCCCTATCCTACCCCCTTTCCCATACACCCCTGTTTACTCTAGATTTATCCTCTGTTAAGGACCTCCCTCCACTCCAGTCATCCAATCACTGCATCCCTGCTCTAATCACGAATACCTCCCCCAACTCCAATTATCCAATCAACACATCCCTACTCCAATCACTGAGACCTCCCCAACTCTGCATTCCATTCCCTTATCTCTTACTTCCCCACCACCTCTATAACTCTGCAGTAAACAATTTACCTCTCCTTCTCCTCACCTATATCATCCTATATCTTTCCTGTCACCTACTGTCACTTGCCCTCCTAACCCTCTTACATTATCTGCATATAATCACTAAGCCCACTCTCCTAGCAACCTTACCTATTCCCACACACTAAAATAATATGCAACTGCAGTTCCTTCTACCACCCATCCTATTCATCTTCTTCCTTACTATCTTCTTATCACTCTAACCTTCTCAACTCTCCTCTATCTCATACTCTCACCCCACATAACATCCATCTCCAATAAATGCCTGAATTTCCCTATTTCACCCTCTCTGTATAATACAGTGTTTATTCATTATCACAAACTAAAACTCATTAATCTCACACTCACCCCCTTCTAAACAAAAATATAAATCTACTACTTTTTAACTAAACCTGCTGTACCTCTTGTAACTCTCCTACCAGATTGGGACATCCACCCTAATCCTGATCCACCGACTCCAATCAACCCTGCCTACTCTACCTCAACAAGCACATACCAACTTCCAACCTCACCATCTAAACTCTGTTCCATCTACTCTATAAACCTACAAAGTCTCACAAATAAAATTACAGACTTACATGCATGGCTTGCTAACTATTCTTCTCACATCTTATCTCTAACAGAAACATGGCTCAAGCCCCATATTACAAACTCAGAGATCCTTCCCCACTGGCTATAACATATTCCAGCAAGCCAGACTATCCAAAAAGGGAGGAGGAGTAGTACTCTTGTACTCAGAACATCTTAACCTTAGCCGCCTCTCACTCCTTCTCCCTAATTTCCCACCTGGTGAACTCATCTTTAACTGCCACCTTAACCCACACAAGATATTTGCAATTGCATTCAGCTATATCTCTCCTGGTGATAGTATTCCAGTACTTGAATCTATCCGATCCTGGACCTCCCAACATCTAGTATATGAGGCAGTACTACTTGGTGATGTCAACATCAATTGGAAAAAGCTCTCTCCCCTCTCCCCTAACCTTAGTATTAACCTTTTTGGTTTAAGTCAACTCATTTATACTCCTACCCGCATAAACAAAAATTTCAGCTCCATACTTGACTGGATCTAAACTTCCAATCCTAATTAGTATCATAATCCCAGTACTTTACCAGACCCTTTAAGTAATTACCTTCCAATCTCTATACAAAGAATACCACCTCATACCACTAAAACCCACCTTTATAGAGACTGCTGAAAGCTCTCGAATTTCAGTCCAGAAAAGTTCAACTACCTAGTGTCTTATATAAACTGGTCACATCTGTTCAACCTTCCCCTAAATTAACCTGTTCTTGAATTTAATAACACTTTTTTGAAACATTCTAAACTCCCTTGCTCCCACAAGGAAAATTAGGATCATATTTAATCCCACACCCTGGCTCTCCAAACATATCCTCTCTCTCATGAAACTCAAAGACTCTGCTTGGAAACAATGGTCAAAGTCAAAATCCTCCATTCTCTTCCTCAAATTCAAAGAACTAAGAAACCTTTCCAAAAAACTCAATTGTTCAAGACCTTCCACAGCACCTCCACTGCCATTCTTTCCTTTACACAGACCATAGCCGAGGCTAGAGATAACAACAAACTGGTGTCATGCCTATTCCTTGACCTTTCTTAGGCATTTGACACCATCTTCCACCCTAAGCTTCTTAATAAACTAACCAAACACAACCTCTCTGCATCCTCTACTAACTGGTTCTCTAGTTATCTTACTAACAGACAGCAATCTGTTAGATGGCTGTTCTCCTGCTCTCCCTTCTTACCTATCAAAACAGATATACCTCAAGGATCCATCATAGGTCCCCTTCTCTTTAATGTTTTTACTAGTAATCGTTGCTCTGCCTGCTGCACATCTACACTTATCAAATATGTTGACGACTCTGCTCTTATCACCCTCTCCAACAACCCTACTGACCTTCACTCCCTGACAAAAACCTCATTTAACACCACTAAATACTGGCTAATCAATAATCAACTCATCCTTAACCCCCCCCCCCCCCGCCAAAAAAAAAAAAAAAAACAAGCTACTTCTTTTCCTTCCAAAATCTATGGCCAACCTTCATTGTCTCTTCCCTGAATAACACTATAATTCATGCAGACTCTCAAACCAAACTTCTAGGTGTCAACCAATGATCAATTGAAATTTGACATTGACATACAACAATCCATCAAAAAGACCAATCAAAAACTCGGCCTGTTGTATAGAAACAAAAAATTCTTATCTATTATCTCTAAGACCTCCCTTGCTCACGTCTACCACCTCCCTTGCCTTCTCTATGCCTCCCCTATTTTATTCACATCCAAGAAAATCTTTTAACTAAACTCAATCAAACATACAACCAGATAGCTAGATTTGCCTGCAACTTTCCATACAAATCCCACCATTGCCTTGCCCTCAAACAACTTCAGTTGTTTGAATTCCCTCAACTACTCCTACTTTCTCAGCTTCAAATGGCATTTTCTCTACTTTACAACCTTGCAAATTGCCCCTCCTTGTCCACCCTCTTGTCCCCATACAAACCTTCCTGATCTCTCCGCAGCACTGACCAACACCTACTTGATACCTACAGACCCAATACAACTATAGGCAAATCACTTTATAAATGCTCAATGTCTCAAACTTGAAACAAGCTCCCTAATTACCTACTCTCTATCCATTCCTCCACTATTTTCAAAAGAGATGTGAAGAGCTACCTGGCCAACTCTCCCTCTTGTACCTGTAACCACCCCACCTAACTATAACCCACCCAGCTTTTCTTTATCACAATTTACTGTTGTTTTTATATCAATTGTTAATTGCTGCTTGCCGTTACTGAATGACTTCATGATTCTCTGTACTATATCTGTACTTTATATGTCCTGGTTCTACTCCAACATTAGTAATGAGACCATTATCCTTTGCGAATTAAACACACTGGGCCACCATCCAATCTCCTACAAACTCCCTAAACCTTAACTTATATAACTTCTCACAGTTAATCAATTCTTCCACCAGACCCTCCAAGGACTACTTCTCCAGCAGTATCCTTGATTGGATTCTGGTCTCTCACCCCCACTATATTTCTAATAGTGGTACCCTCCTCGACTCCCTCAGTGATCACCTTCCCTTGTTCCCTCTTCGGCTTCCCTCTTTCTTACAACTGTCTCACACTTGTATCTCTACACACTCTACAAAAAATGTTAACCCTGATACCTTCTCTAACTCCCTAAAATACACAAACTGGACCCCCCTAAAAACCCTCTCCCTAGATATTGATGTTGCATACTTCAATACAACATTCCTAAACCTTCTAAATAACCTTGCTCCCTCCAAAAAATAAAGAATCAAAAGCAACATGGTCCCCTGGTTAACCAAACCAACCACAGCAATTATGCGTCTCCGAGATAAAGCCTGGAAACATTACCAGAAAAATAATACTCCCTCCACCCTGAATGAATATAAACTACTTTGCAACAAAGTTAAAATACTTATTGCATCCAACCATAACTCCTACTTCTCCATACTCCAAAATAACCACAAAACAAACCCTAAAAAATGATGGAATGGTATCAACTCCCTCCTCTATCCTGGCAAAAAAGACAACCCCTGCCTGATTCAAACACTTCTGACCTGGCCTTAGCCATTCAATTTAATTCCTTCTTCATTGATTCCATAGGCAAACTAACAACTTCCTTACCCAGCCACGCTTCATCCTCATCTCCTTCCTCTCCCATCTCTTCTGCCCAAAATCCTATCACCTCCCAACCCCTTTCCTTCACTATCAAACCTATCCCTACATCTATCATAAAAGACTCCTAAACTTGAAACCATGCTCCAAAGCCCCTGACAACCTTCCTTCCTACTATCTAAATATAACTGCTGAAGCCATCACTTTTCCTATCTCCATTCTAATAAATCGGTCAATCCAAGAAGGCAATGTATCCCAACTCTGGAAGAAAACCTTTATTATTCCTCTTCATAAAGGGGGTAACAATAACAATATTCCCAATTTTGACCCATTGCAATCTTATCCTCTATCTCAAAAATTCCTGAAAAATGCATTCACCTACAACTCTTACCCTACCTCACAGATAACCACTTGCTTACCCTCACACAACATGGATTTTGGCCTGGCCATAGCACAACAACTGCTCTCCTCTCCTTTCTTGAAACCATCAACAAAGCACACGACTCCGGCTGCCTAGTTCTACCCTCCTTCTCTAATTATCAAAAGCTTTTGACATTATCTGTCATAACCTTCTTCTATCTAAACTCTCTAATCTTAATCTATCCTTGTCATCCATCAACTGGTTCACTAGTTACCTCTCCAATAGGTACAAGCAGTCAAATGGAAAAAAGCCACTTCCTCCTTCCTTAATACCCCTACAGGTGTATCCCAAGGTACCATATTAGGTCCACTGCTATTCAATATTTTCACAAATGACTTTCACCACACTATCCCAAATGCTAAGCTTATCCAACATGCAATCATCTACAAAAATCTGTTCTGCCATCCCATCTCTATCTCTACCCCCACACTCTTAAAATTAAGCCAAGAGGCTTTCACTTCCACTGAACATTGGATGTTAGCTAATCATCTGGCACTAAATGCTTCAAAAACTAAACATATGGCATTTACTCCTTCTAGAAACACCACCATAGACAAAAACTCATTCTCCGTTGCCAGTCAAAGTAATACCTTTCTTGAGGTAGTATCCCATGCCAAACTTCTAGGGGTCCTCATTGATGAGTTTGATACCCATCTTCAAACAAACATCAAGAAAACCCACCAGAAACTTGGTATGCTCTACTGCCACAATCACTTCCTCACTCCCCCTAAAAAGCTTCTTCTGTCTACCACTTACCTCATTCCTTCCCTCCTCTATGGTGCCCCACTTCCTACTAACCTACAGTCTTCTCTAAAGACTACACTTTCTTCCTGCTACAACAAAATTGCCAAGTTTGCTACAGGCTACAAATCCTCCACTCACCACTGTAACAGCCTCCTCAAACTAAACTGGCTAGAACTCCCCAATCATCTTTCTTACATTCAACTCATCCATGCCCACAAACTTATCTTCAACCTCTCTCTCTGCCCCTCCCTTGCCTCCTCTCTCAAAATGCATCTACCTGATAGAATTCTAAGATCCAACAACCAAAATCTGATTGAACTCCACAAGCCCACCTGTCCACCAGGTAAAAACTATCATTCTCTCTAGCATGCTTTTGGAATTCACTGCCACCTCATATTCATACCAGCCACAACCACCTTACCTTTAAGACCTTGCTTCACTCTCCTCTCATATCCCTCTGGCAATGTTCCTGCTTCCACCCTACATAACTCCATCAGCATTATACCCTGTTCTCTCCATCTTCCTTCCCTCACTTCTTAAATCTCACACCAAGCTAATATCCCTCCTAATGCACCTTTTTCTCCCCCTCCTATCTTTTTACTCTACTTCTCCTATTATTCCCTTTTTTCTTACTTCTGCTCTAAACACTTCCTCTCCCTCTTACCCTACTATAACTCTTATATGATTTCAGTGTGACTCTCCTCTGCCCCTGCTGTTATATCTCCATTGTATGAACAATTACATTTGTAAATATTTGCTAATATGTTTCTTAAATATTTTCTGAATTTCTACTGTAGATTGTAATTTTTAATACTATGTTCTTCAACTATAGTACTTTATTATGCAATTGCATATGATTTGTTTGTACTGTATAATGTCTTCATGGAGCTTTTCTCCTCAGGACTCCATTGGAAATGGGCTCTCCTTGGCCCAATGGACTATCCTGCTAAACAAACTGTAAAATAAATAAATAAATGAATAAATAAAATATCTCTTACATGTATGTAAAATTTTGTATTGCATGACTTTATGATACTTTACTATATTTCTTATGTCACAAATGCTTGTAGAATTGATATTAACTTTGTAATTTGTTTTATTGTGTGAATCTTTTCTCCTCAGGTCTCCACTGAAAATGGGCCACCAGCCCAGCGTCCTCACCTGGTTAATAAAAGACAGACAAATAAATAAATAAATTATATATATATATATATATATATATATATATATATATATATATATATATATATATATAAAAAATGTTAATATATATATATATATATATATATATATATATATATACACACACACACACACACAGACACACACACACACACACACACACACACACACACACACACCATACACACAAACATATACATATATGTCTGGTATATCATATATATCTAGACAGAGTCTTTTATCAAATAATCTTTTTACTTTATTTTTAAAGTCAAAGTTTTGCCAGTATGAGAACATGATAGACTTGGAAATACAAATATAAAATCATTATATTCTGTAGCCCTTTGTCTTTGCAAATTAGAGATGGTTGCCAACTTGTTGTACATGCAGTACAGCTTTACTTTTCAAAGATCAACACCAGTATATACCCAAATGAACACACCAAATTGCTAGGAGTGGAAATAGATAATAAACTAAAATTTGACATTCACATATCCATGACCATAAAAAAAGTCCACAAAAAACTAGGAGCGTTATACATAAATAAGCATCTTCTCACCAAAGCAGCAAAGATTTCAATAGCAAATTCCCACCTTATCTCCACCCTACTTTATGCCTCTACAATATATACCAAACTAAGGCAATGCAATCTAAACAAGCTAGAGACCTGCTACAACAAAATTGCCAAATTTGCCACAGGGGCATCCTACCATAGTCACCACTGTCTCTCACTTGCTGAACTGGGCTGGCTTGAACTCCCTCATCTCCTTCAATGGTATCAACTCTCACTCGCCCACAAACTAGTAAACCATCCACTAAACGTCCCATCCCTCCAGAATCCACTCCAACCCTATCGCACCACCAGACCACTAAGATCCAGCAACAAAAATCACTTGCAGATCACTAAAGCCAATAACTCTGCTGGTGAAGCACTATTCTCTTGCACCATAGCCAAATTATGGAACTCCCTCCCACCCACAATTACCTCCATACCATCATGCACCCACTTCAAAACTTTACTAAAAGTGCACCTAAAAACATGCTGGCTATGCCCTTGCAACTCCCAGTCTAATATCACCCACCCCATCCAACCACTACCTTTCTTTCCACTCCAATAACTACCTTGATTATAGCAAGCTCAGATGTTCATAAGCCTAGTACTTATTCAGCAGGAACTTCTTATTTTAACATTTGTTAATGTCTATTATGTACTTCACAGATAAAGATTCTAGTTGTCTACTGATGTACTATGTTCTTTATTTGTAAATATGTTGTAAGTTATTGATATGTGAATTGTTAATCACTATGTAATCCAATGTAACTACTGTCTGTTTATTTTAACTGTGGAGCTTTTCTCCCCGGGCCTCTGCTGAAAATGGACCTACGTCCAGTCGGACACTCCCGGTTAACAAATATAAATAAATAAATAAATATCATTTTGTGTGTGTGTGTGTGTGTGTGTGTGTGTGTGTGTGTGTGTGTGTGTGTGTGTGTGTGTGTGTATATATATATATATATATATATATATATATATATATATGGATTCGTATCACTTTGCTGAAAGATCATTTCACTGACACCCATTTCACTGAGACCAAATCACCTAAACTTCATTTCACCTAAAACTCATTACACTGACAAGTAGTACTCTAAGGCAAGTCAAAGATATATGTCCTTTTCCCCACTGTAGCACGATCCTGGTTTTAGTATATATAGTTAAGGGGGTGTGGGGGGCACAGCCCCATTACATTGGGGGATGTGGGACGCATAGCCTCCCACTTAATTTGCTTTTCTGTTTTCTGGTTTTGTTTTACATTATTTGGTAAAACACAAGTAGGTTGGGTGCTACGCCCTCCACACCCCCCATTGTGGGTGGCTGTGCCCCCCTCCCCGCCTAACTATATATACTAACACTGGGATCGCACTACAGTGGGGAAAAATACATATACCTTTGACTTTCTTTAGAGTACTACTTGCCAGTGAAATAAGTTTTAGGTGAAATGAAAAATTTACTAAAAAAACAGCCCAAACTTGTTGCTCAGGATACTATTTTGGAAATACAGAGAGAGATCTAAAATCAAGAATTTATGAGCACTTTATGAGATCAGGAAAAAAAAGGAAGTTAATGCATTGTACAGGCACTCTGTTGTGTGTAGTAATTTTGTTAAGTTTAGCTTTGGTATACTGGAAAAAGTGCAGATTTATTCCACGGGTGGTGACTTGCAAAGACATTTATTAAAAAGAGAACTTGTCTGGCAGTTGCAACTAAAAATGCATCATCCCCCCAGGTCTGAACGATCAAGTATCTCTCAAACCCAAACTTAGTGATAAAGCAGATTTGCTAGCATACATTTTAAAGGAATTCAACATGATTTTTATGTATTTTCATTTATTGTTCATTGTTTATTCTATTTTGTAAAATGTTTTTGTAAGTACTTGTGATGGGAATAGGTGCTTTGTACACTTTTAACACAGGGAATTTTTTAATTACTAGTATTTCCTGATTGGCTGATGAATTTCAGCTAGTTTATAAATAAGATGATGAATCGGAGTGTATTTTATCTGAAGAAGTCTCCATGAGAGATGAAAGCGCTTATGTGATGTGTTTTAATTAATAAAACAGTATTTTATTCACATTGAAGTCCGGTTAATTTCTACATTTTTTACTGGTTTAGGTGAAATTAACTTTAGGTGATTTAGTCTCAGTGAAATGGGTGTCAGTGAAATGGTCAGTGAAGTGATGCAAATCCATTTATATATATATATATATATATATATATATATATATATATAAATGTGTGTGTGTATGACTAATTGTAATTTGGACCAACAGTGTGTCTGAGTTACATGATGAATTTTTGCACTTTACATTTGTATTTAATTCATCTCTGGTTAGCTTCTTGGCTATTGTCTTAATGATGTCTGAAGGTAGACATAGTACTGGTATGTATGGTTATATTACTTTAGGCATCCATGTTGGTTGAAAAACAATGTTGAAAAAAGACAAATGATGACATTAAACAGCCTTACTGAAAATAAGGAAACAGTCCTTGTGGAAAAAAAAATCTAACCAATGTACTCGGTAAAGAGGTTACCCTTCAACTCTAGTGGACAAGTTAATCATTTCAGTTTTAAAGGGTAGCACTAATAGAGATAAGCCAGTAGAAGAAAAAAAAAACTGAAGTTAAGACAAGTATCCCTTCAGTGCAGCCTAAGAAAATTAATCAAGTTATATGCATGTTTTTTTTTCTTCAATTGATATGAAAACTATACAAGATGGAATAACAAATAAACATTTAAGAAAGGCAATCTTTTGCATTACCTTTTAGAGAAATGTTCTAGAAAAAAAATAAAGTTGTAAGGATGAAGAGGTGTGGTAACTGTCACCAGTGTATATATCTGATGATTGATATGCAAGAAATTTTGTTGAGAGGAAAGCATTATGTTATACCAGGATTGCTTACCTGCACGTGCACAGATGTGGTTTATCTCAGTGTTGGAGAAAAATGTCTAGATTTTTATGTAGGTAGGACTAGCAGTAGGTCATATGCATGCTATGGCTACAAAAACAATGTAATAGTACTTTTATATATATATATATATACATATGTATACATATATATATATATATATATATATATATGTATACATATATATATATATATATATATATATATATATATATATATATATATATATATATATGCTGTTCTTTGTGCAGATGCTGGATTTAAGTTTGCAGTTCTGGAAGGCATTAATTTAATCTGTGGGAAAGTAACCCTAGAAGAACAAGCAGATAGCAAGGAATATGTCCAGCAACTTAAACTAAATGCATATGTTTGTCGATGGCTGAATGAAATGGAAAAACTTAAAAAATTTGTCCTGAAAGAAAAGGGCTAACAAAGACTCATTTGATCATGTGACAGTATATGTCATGTGATTAAGGATATGTTGTATAAGCTGCAGAGATATAAATGTATTCACAGTCTGAAGTCCCTTTCAGGATGAAAGCACTTACTATGATGTTTTTATTTTTGTTTTTGAATGATTAAAGAGTATTTGTGGCATATATCACTTCTGACTGACATTTAAATTTAAATTTGTAATTAGCCTGTCAGCTTTCACTTATTGGGTGTGCTTTTCACTTTGTCTGTCCGAATATAAATATATGGATGCAGTCATAATAATTAAATTAAATAAAGATATTTAAGAGAGTAGTTTTCATGCTTAAGTATTCTTACTTTCTGGCTTTCTTTAAGGCGAGGTTGATTATGCTATTTTCCTAATGCCCCTCAGTGTCATTTTGTCTTTGTTCTATAGCAGAGATGAACACTAGAAGTATCACAGATGACACTCAGTAATTGCGATCTTCTCAACCTTTCTAACTTCACCTCTACTTTGAAACCCAGAATGTAACTATGTAATACTGTATGCAGTACCTTCCTTCAAAGTAGAGTAAGAAAACATTGTTTCATAAATCTTTTGTCATGCACACACACACGATCACACACACTCATTTGTGTGTAATATATATATATATATATATATATATATATATATATACATATATATGTATATGTATATATATATATGTGTGTGTGTGTGTGTGTGTGTATGTATTTGCATATATATATATATATATATATATATATATATATATATATATATAGATAGATATATGTTATATATCACTTACTATAATGATAGATTTTATATGTTTCCTACTTTGTGACTAATGTGTGACAGGTGACAGTATAAAACAATTCCTTTGTGTATTCTTGTTTTATCACCAGCTTGTTATTTTTGAGTTGACTTTTAAGTGAATTAGCACATTCTGAACTTGGTCATCTATGTCTGACAGTACACTGTCTGCGTGATCTTTTTATATGAGACACTAGCATGATTTCTGATCAGTGAGGCCTGGAGTTTCTGCTTATGGAGCTAGTGATTGGCAACACTGCTTGTAGAAATGCAAGGTGATATTCTCTGTCATTGAATTATTATGGATCAGTATAATGATAACTGCCTTATTTGTTGCAACATTTTCAAGAAACTTGCATGTTGTCTCTTGGGTTAGTTTTTGCTGTTCCTATGCCTGGTTTTGTTTACTAGGGTTTAAGTTATAAACTACCACACTAACACATAGTAGTTCTTGTCTGCAACTGCTCATTTGTCTCAATGGATGTACTTTTTTTGAATCTGTAAATTTTTGGTGGCTCTCCATAGCGTGTTAATTTTAGCAGCTTCCCATCATGTAATTTGTGGTTTTCAGATACTTAGTAGAATAAATTAATGTGAAAGGTTCATCCTTTACACAAAGGAGAAGTTGTGGGAGTAAGCTTATCTTTATTTTTTTAAATGTGTATATGAACTTGTGTACATTTTCTTCATTCAGTTATATCATTATTAGCAAACAATAGCATTTAGAATAGGCATGTCAGAACAATTAGGCAAGAGTATTACTTTCTTTTCTCAACTATACATTTATCTATAATTGAAAATAAGTTGGCTCAACACTTATTTGCCCCTGTTGCAAACTTATTGCTCTAGGTTCCAGTCAAGCTAAGAATTAAAACAGACACCATTTTATTTTATTTTATTTATTTTATTTAACATTTGTTTACTAGGAAAGTCCAACTTGGAACAAAGCCAATTTTCAGCGGAGGCCCGGGGAGAAACTCTCCAGATACATGTCTTTATAATGTGGGAAGAAACCGGAGTACACGGAGAAAACACACATGAATGCAGGGAGGGCATGCAGACTCTGCACAGCATGTACCAAGTTTGATTTGCATAAAGCTATACTTTATTACAATTGTAAATACAGATTAACAACTAAATGATTGAATAGGCATTAATCAGACATGAAATTGCTGTATAGTAGTATAACTCAAAAAATCACTTACATCAGTTCCATGTTGCTTAGTCAGGCATGCAGCATAACACTGCTATGTCCAATCAAGAAAAGTTCCTATCTGTGTCCGTCAGTCCTTCGTTATCAGATCCGCCTGCTAAAAGGGTAGTCCTTGATGAGTATAGGGAAATAGTCTTACATTCTGTACACATTCTTTGGAAAAAAATTAAGATAATTTCTTACTTGTCACTGCCGAGTTCTCTGTAGGCAAAAGTCCAATTCAGTTGCAGGTAGACTAGATGAATGCTTTTCTGTCAAACTTCCAGCTAGCTTCATTAAACTGGGCCTGCCTTTGTGGATGGGCAGACCCCAAATTAACAGGATGTCATAGTATTTGGTTTCTTTTTGAGTGTGGATAGCAGTATAGTAGTCATCTGCTTGCCTGCGTTAGCTAAACAGCTGAAAAGTATCACAGAAAAAGCAGAATAAGTAAAACTGAATAACTCACTGGCTGTGTTTGTTTCCTTGTTGTACATATTTCCTTAAAATAGGAGGAAAGGCTTTGGAATTCCTTTGTTCCATGCCCACAATGGACAGACTCCAGCTGTAGATATAGGATTCATTTCTTGTGTCACCCTTTGGAACAGCCTTTTTATGAGGTATTTCTGTGGGTGTTCCAGTTGTTACATTTGTCTGGACAGATACATGCCAAAGAGGGCATTATATTTAATGAATGGCCTAATGAAGGCTGAGTAAAGAGGGCAATGACATCCCTAGATCTAGACACAATCCCTTTGTTTATAAACTGTGCAATTTAGAATGACCTTCTTATAATGATAGTCACATGTCGGTCAAATGTTAGGTCACTGTCCACATAAATTCTCAAATCCTGATCAACTGGGTCAATTCTTTGGATAATATTGTTAATGTGGTAGTTCCCTGGGGTAAATGGCTTCCCAAAGGATAGAATAATGCATTTCTTGGCATTTAGTTTCAGGCCATAATTTTAGTACAAGTTATTTATTTGAGAGAAACCTTCCTGCAGGATGTCTAAGACATTTGGGGATTCAATGACTGCTCCTAGCTTACAGTCATCTGCAAACTTAGTCAATCAAAGCCCTCTGGTATTGGCTTTTACTTCTGAAAAATAGATGCATAACAGGAGAGGTCACTGCACAAAACCCTGGTGAACTTCACTAGTGACTGGTCTCTTTGTGGAGGTAACTTACCCTTTTTGATTATCTGCATGGTCTCTGTGAGCCAGTTGATAATCCAGCAGGAGTCATAGGTGTTTATGCCTGAGTGAAGAATTGTGTCAAAAGATTTGGCCACATTGAGGTATGCGGTGTGTGCCAATTTGCCTTCATCCATTGCTTTGGTGACTTTTTCAAAACAAAAATCCACCAGAATGAGTAAGCATGACCTGCCATTGATGAATCCAGACTGAGACAGGTCCAGTGTACATTTCCACATATTCAGTTAAGTTAACTGGTCCAATGTCCTAATTGATTAATTTCATGATAAGTCTTTCCATGGCTTTGTATATGAGGCTTGTAAGATTAATGGGTCTGTAATTGCCTGGGTCAGTGGAAGGCCCTCCCTTATGCAGGGGAATTATTGTAGCTGTTTTCCATTCACTTGGTACAAAACCTGTATGGAGGCTGAGTCTGAGACTGAACAATGTTAGAGGTGTGGCTAAATCATGCTTCATGCTCTTTAAGATGCGTCCGGGGATATTGTCAGGAACAATCAATGCAGTATCTTTAGCTTTTAAGAGCACGTTTAGCACTTGGTCTTGTGTGATAGCTGGAGGCAAGCCAGTTTCAGGTATATCTTGAGAGACAAATGGAAGGGAGAGAGAGGTAAAGTTAGAGCTAAATGTATGTATCTTCAGCCTCAGTGTGGGTAATGCTGCTGGTGATCAGCTCAACACATTACTGCATTGTGCTTTTTATATTATGAGCATAAGTAAAACTAGCTTGTGACTTTCTTTGGTTTGGGTAGCTATTTAACCTCAGACTTGGCTTTAGTGGATTTTTCCTGAGTTCCTCACTTGATTGTTTATTTCATTGACAAAGGCTCTAACATTCTGTGAACCACTCTTCTTACTTTTTGTCAAAATCCTTTTCCTTTTATTTTAAAGCTTGTTAATATCATGGTTCTACCATGTGGGTTTCTTTCTGGGATTTGTTGTGTGTTTGTTCCTGTCTTGTACAACTGCAACTGTTCAGCTGTTTAAATACTGCTATAGTGTAATGGCGTGCATTTCAACATATGCACTCAAGTTAATTGGGTTTAGTGGGGATTTGAAGCATGCCAATGCATCACCACTGAAACTTTAAAAAGTTTGAAGAGTTTAATCACCACATGTGGTGATTAAACTCTTCAAACGTTAACTGGGTTTAGTGGGGATTTGAAGCTTGCCAATGCATCACTTAGGAGTAGATAGCTTGTCTTAAAGAATTTTCTAAAGTTACCTTTACTACATC
The DNA here is from genome assembly GCF_019279795.1 of Protopterus annectens. Classification (NCBI taxonomy): domain Eukaryota; kingdom Metazoa; phylum Chordata; order Ceratodontiformes; family Protopteridae; genus Protopterus; species Protopterus annectens. The sequence goes on along the minus strand of NC_056728.1, from coordinate 173,474,930 downwards.
ATGGTCTGACCTAACACGTGATGAAGATACGTAAAGGATGGTGCAAGATGATCCCATATTACTAAGGACTGGATCCAAGATGTTATTCTCCCTAGTGGGTACTGTGATAATTGTTCTGGTGTATTTGCATTGACAAAGTCCAGGAATCTCTGTGCTTGTGCACTAGTGGTAGTTTAGGTTTCCCAGTCTATAGTTGCATAGTTTAGGTCACGAAGGAAAATAGTACTGGGTTTAATACCGAGTGATTCCAGTCTCAGTAGATAGCTGTTGTGCTGCCTAATATATCATATGGGACCTTTCTGATGGTTATTTGGACATGAAGAAGCTCTAGTGCATCATGCTGCTTTACCAGCCTTGATGTAAGTCTCTTCTGGATGTAGACTGATACACCTCCACCTTTTTTCCCATCCTGCACACTAGCTGGTCTAACTGTGTGGAAGATGTTATAACCTTGCACAGCCTGAGTGCTCTCCTCTATTTAAAACCATGTCTCAGTCACCACACAGATGTTAATGTCTTCCAGGGAGAGAAAGGAATTGTAGGGAGTGGAGTTTCTTGTTAAGGCTCCTGTCATTGAACAGTAACACCTTATATTTCCCTTTGCATGTTTCATTATGTTGGTAGGTTTATCAGGTTGGCATTGCCTAAAAAAGGTACTATAGGGGTCGTCAATGCTTTTGCCAACAGTGGAGGGGATAGATGCCAGCCATCCCTGATGAAGCAGTATGGTTTATCAATCATATCCTCCCAGGCTGACACATATTGTGCCATTCTGGTGTAATGGCTTTACAGTGGCTGTTTTCCAAGCATTAGGAATGTAACTATTGGAGAAGCTTAGATTAAAGAGGTTAAGTAGGTGTTAATAACAGCCATATTTGACACTGATAATCGGGAAACTTGGTATAAAATCAGGGCCCATGGATTAGGTGCTTGTAACTTTTGAGAGGGCTTAGAAAACGTGTTCCATACTAATTAGAGGATAACTGGGATTGTGGAAATTGTGTAATAGCTATAATTGTGAGTGGAGTAAAATTTAAATTAAATTTGCCATATAGAATATTGGCTATTTATTATGGGAAAGAGTATGCAGTATTCTTGTGGACTAGCACTGAACATTGCTGGGTGTTAGCTCTTAACTTCCTCATCTGGTTAAAGAAGGATTTGCAGTTATTTTTGGTTTTAGTGGTTATTTTAAGCACATACTCAATGTTGATCTTTCTCATGGTTCTGATGAGCTCTTTACTATTTTGCCTAAGTGTGCACATAAGATAAAAAGAATGAGATGTCTTAGAAACATTGTTTCTTTTTCCAGTTATATAATTAATTCATAGAGGTGTTCCGCCAAAGAGGTTTGCTTTTAATTTCTTATTATATTTGGTGCAGCAGCTATTTAGGTGGAAGTAGAAATCAGAGGCCTAGGCAGCAACTTTAGCAATATGATCCATTGGAGGAGGATTAGAGTGGAATTCCTTTAGGTTATCAATAACTAAAGAGGGTCTTCTTTTGAAGGTCTCTAAACACAGAAGTATCACCACTTTTAAATGAAAATGTAAATATCATACGGTCTGTCTTAACAAGGCAATGTGACACATGTGGATTTGCGCAAAAAGGTGCCTTATTTGTGAGAACTAAGTCAAGGATACTGGGCCCCTAGCAATATAGTTAACTTATTTGTAAAAGAGAGTTAAAATTTATAATGTCAAGAAAGCACTGGATGTGCTAATCACTGGCAGTGTAGGTCAGCCAGTTCATCAGTGCATAGCTGAATTCCCCCAGTAGAGAGGCAATAGGTTTAATAGGTATTTCAGCTGGTGTGATGAGATAGCTATCCTGCTCAGATGGGAGCATGGAGGGTGCTCTATAGCTTACTGAGAAGTGGCAATTAGTCTTAGTTGTGATGATTTGGATGTCTATGAAGGCAAATCTAGTGTTACAAAGAACCTGCCATAAGGTGATGATATCCATGACAAATACTGATACTCCCCCACAATTGCCAGTGGGTCTGAAAATGTGAAAGACACTATACCCAGGAATCGAGGGAGTGCTTTCATTTGAAACAAGTCTTTATAATTGCACACCTATGACTGTGTTTAATTTAAAGGAGAGCCTCAAGTTAAAGCATTTTTTTTTGTTTGGACTTCTGGCATTTTCTAGAGACACACATTAATGCATTCCAAGTTAGAATTTATTAGGTTAAATTGTCAAGCAGATGAACTTTGTGTAAAAAAACAGTGTGGGGGCAGAGAAAGCTTTAGGCAGAATGTAAAAAGTCTTGGTGACAGAGTTACAGACCATGCCTGGCAGAATTGGAAGGCTTAGCTGTCTTCTTATGCTAAGCTGCTTCTCTATCTTATTCCAAGCAAACACATGCTGGATTCCCCCTAGACAGAATGACATCAGCTACATTGCGGGTAACATCAAAGACTGAAACAATACTATCTTCATTAATTTTAATTATTACCCTGACTTAGGAATGAGGTCCATTCATGTCACAGTGTTAGAAACCCAAAAGACTTGGAGAAATTAAACCTAAACCGAGAGAAACCATTGATTAAAGCCAATTGTTGTGTCTTTAAATCTAGGCATCATTCTGGGTGATGGCAAAATGCCAGTCAAGACCAGTGCCTTTCCTGCCTAATACACATGCCTAGCAAGCTCAGTCATATGCTTCTGCAAGGTCATTCACCCCCCCCCATGTGGACCACTACCTGGTCGTAATTGTATTTGCTAGGGTGGAGGCATCTAAGAACACTTGTTATGCCCTGGATCCTGGCTGTGGAAGGACAGCTAACAATTTTCCTATTCTTACCAGCCTGGTGAAGGTGGTGCCCATATGCCTGATAATAGAGTCACCTATAACCAAAACATTACTGGGGTTAGATACAATCTCAGTGAGTGGTAAGGTCTTGAATTCTGCACTCTTTTGATGAGAGGAGAGACAAACAGAAGAGGAATGAGGAAAACAGGATGGTGACAATGTGTGGGAAATTAATTCATCTGCAGGTTTTTTTTAATTAAACACTGATAAAGAAAAACACAGTCAGAATTGGATTACTGGAGAAGCAAAGTAATCTAACACTTATACACAGACTTGACTTTGAATGTCAGAAATGATTATTTTGGAATAGGCAATTAAAAGCATCTATTAAAACATTAGAGACTAACCAAGCTGTTTTGTTATGTCTGTGCCAAACAAGTTGCATTTTATAATTGAAACATAAGTGCACATAAGTAATTAGTATGAGGCTATTCATCTCAGACTGTATCATACAGACTTGTATAAGAGAACCAAGTGGTTATACATGGCAATTATGCACTGTGGCCTTAGCATAGTGACCTGTCACACATCACAGTGCACAACTGCAATATATAACCATCTGGTATGCACTGTGGCCTTAGCATAATGTTGTCAAAGAACACCTTATTATGACCACACATAACTGACAAAATAAACTCCAAAGAATATGTCAATATAAGCTCCAGAGATGGCAAACTGTTATCAGACATGAAACAACTTGTGTAACTTTAAACTTTGCCCCAAAACTAATCAGTCTTGGTAAAAAAATGTTAGGATATGATAAACAGCTTAACATATAATCTTTTATAAAGCAGCAACCCAAGCTACACTGGTACATTTTTTATGTTTACATTTAGGTAAATCACTCTCATTTTGAAGTTGAACTGGCCTACTTTCCAGGTGTACCCCATGCTAGACCATTATCATGCAGTGGCACAAGCATAGGATGGCTTTCATCTAATACAAGCTCCTTCCAGGGGAGAGTTTGTTTGGTGACCAATCTGTTTCCCCTGGAAAAAAAAAATATTCGTAAGACAAACCAAACATGTGGCTTGACTGTGTATAGCTCATAGGTTCATTGGTAATTTATTTCTTTATTTAGTTATTTGCATTTTCCATTGGTCCAAAATGAGCCCTTTTTCAATAGATGCCCAGGGAGAAAAGCTCCATACACAGTTATTACAAAGCTAATATCAACAAAGTTGACAAGTGCAATACAATTTTCAAAAACTACTAAAACACAGTAATATAGAAGACAGAATAATAACATTTGAGCAAGGTGTTAATGACTCCAGGGGGCTTTTTTATGTCTAGCCATGCTTCCCAAATACATCTGACATGTCTTGATACCCCAGAGTTATTTTACAGGGTATATTTGGGGCATTGGTCATCAAGCATTTACATGCTACCTCTGTTTGCTAGGTACATAGGTGCCAGACAAAGGGTACAGTCCCGATTCCACATCTACTAATTTATCATCTGTAATAAACTTATAAGAATTTAGTATAATCTGCTGCAAGATGGTTTTCCACTCAGAGTACTGGTTACTGCTAGTGTATGTTAAGTTTATCAATAGTATTATTAATGTGTTATTTTCCAGGGGGTAGCTTTCTTCCCAAAGCATACCATAATGCTTTACTTGGCAATAAGTTTTAGATCATAGCCCTGGCACTAGTTATTATTTTGTGTCAGGCCTTCTTGCATGGTATTTGTGAGCTGGGGGTTGCTAGTTCACATTCAACTGTTAAGTTGTTGGCTAGCCAGAGGTCCCCAAAGTAGATGCTAAAAAGCAGCAACTCCTGCACTGAACCTTGAGGGATACTGCTAGTCTCTGGTCATTTGTGGAGATAAACTCCCCTATCCTAACTCCTTGGATTGTATCTCTTAGCCAGCTGGTTATTCAGTACGTGACACAGGAGTTTATACCTAATTTTGTGAGTTTCTCTGTATGCACTACATATACTATCGTACACAAATAATTGTCCTTTCGACATTGAAAGTGCATGCTGTCTCCATCTCAAACATTCTACATCTGTGCTGCGGACATTCAAATTCTGAAATACCAGTTTCACCTAACACGAATGCTGACAGATTCCTTTGTTTCAATGTTTACTATAGAAAAGTTTCTTACAGATTGAATGTGTTGTTTCATATGTTTATCCATAAATGCACATTTCACCCTACATGAATACATGACATGTTTCTCCATCCAGACTTGTATGATAAAACTACTAACTCCTTTTTGTTCACAGATGCACATTAGACCTGCAAAACTGAGTCCTTCCATACTGAGAATCATCCTATGAAATTAAATTGTAGTCTTGGGTGGCAATGTTCATTAAATTAAAATAAAACAGCAAAATTCAATGTTATTTAAATGCAAATATATGATTGTCTTGTAAAAGTGATGGTGAAATGATTTTGTTTAATTTAATACTGAAATTATATAGATATCTGGGAATCTTATATGTTTGCAGTACTAAATGATGTGATTTACTTTAGTATTGCATTATCTTATGTTTTTCAATATTAATGGAACTCTGCCTCCATGAGATGAAATAAATATTTTGATTAGATATTTTAAAGATTAATATACTTTTGGGACAATGTTAAATGGACATATGGGCTGTGTATTTTTGCTGGATAAAAGTTAGATGAAGCATACTTTGTGGAAAAGTATATGGCAAAAATACTTTCTTCAGTATTTGCCTATCAGAAGTATGGCCTTTTTCCCAACATACAGGAAGCTCTTAATTGATTATATGAATGAAACCCCTGTGGGTTTTTCTTCTGTACCATGGACATTTAGTGTAAGAATAATGACATATACCTCTTTGCAGTCATGGTTCGTTTTGGCTTAGTGCAGTTCAAAGCACTGTTTAAAAAATGGCCCTCAGTTTTCCTGTTTATTGGTCTTTTTTACCATTATCTGGAAAGTAACTTTATTAATCATCTGTGAAAGACAGAGCTGAAAACTGTATAATACATTTGTTTATTTACTATTTATTATTTTTTTATATTGACCAGGAAAGTCTATATGGGTAACTAAGCTCATTTTCAGTGGAGGTCTGGGGAGAAAAGCTGCAATGATGCACCTTATGATTCCAAAATACATAGTTGCAATCTAATAGCTACAGAGATGCTCACAAATAAGCAGTTTATTCCATTAAATCTAAGATGTTACTACACTTTTATATTATTGTACATTAATCTGTTGACTACAACTCCAGTTTGATCATAATTTGATTATCTACTGTTTATCTACTATATGGGCCGGATTCACGATGGCTTGCACGGAGTGTACAAGTAGAGTAAGACTCCATGCAGCCATCATGTCTGACGAGCGATCCAGGAACAGCTTGTAAGGGTGTGTAAGAGAGCTCCTAAAATGTCTCCTACATGGACAGGGCTGGGATATGCAAATTACCTCACTTGCAGCCGAAAGGCATGCAAATGAGGTAAATTTGCGATCCAGGAAGCACCAACCTGTCCGAGTAGGAGCCATGTTAGCTGCAGAAATGTACTCAGTTGACAACTGAGTACCGTTCTGCAAATAGCACAATGAAGCCTTGTCAGCTCCAAATAAATGTTGCATATGGTTGAGGAAGCATGCCAATGGACAAATATATGGCCATTGAAAATGTTCCCAGATGCAAAATTAAAATAAAAATACTTTTTTTTTTCAGCGATTTCCGATGTTTAAGCATAGCGCAGCGCCGCGCAAATGGGGTGCACTAAAAAAATCATAAAATAAGAAAATAAAAAATCTATGAAAACTGTTTAATTACAATGTAAGGGAATAGCAGGCCGAAGACAACATGACCACCGAGTAGGGGTTGCTAAGGGGAGAAGCCCAGTGTAAGACATGTAACCAAGCATTAGTAGGCAATCCTATGTAAATGAGTGTTAGGATAGTGAATCACACTTTTACATAGCAAATGAGCACAGTCAGTGGAGTGTAGGAATAGGATATGGGGAGTAACAGAGTAGGAGATAGGTGACATCACAAGGGGGTATGTATGAAAGTAGTGAAGCTCATAGGAGCAGAGTGGCATGTGTCAGCTGTCACTTAGACATCATGGAAAGAGGTGTGTCAACAGGTAGGCCAGGGAAAGCCAAGAAATGGAAGGTGTATTCTGTGGATAACACCAAAGTTTCTTGCTGAGCGGGTATGCGCGTGTGTACACGCCTGTAAACCCGAGTAAAACAAAGTGCGCGCGTGAAAGCATAAGTGCATGCGTGTAAGCCGGAGTAAGCATGTATAAGGCTGTTTAAAGACCTGTATGCCTAAGTTGACACAACCTGCTTTCAAACATGTGCAAGGAGTGTAGTATGTGCATCCGACATAGGCAGCCCTGCAGCACCACCTGAGGCATGATGGCCATGTGTTAAGCAATGTAAGGTAGTGCTAAACAGCATTTACCACCATGTAGTATATGCAAACTTGATGACCTTGAGTATCATCCTACCCTCACCAAACATGATGCCACAATATGAAGACAAGATGATCAATTACAACAATTGTCTTAAGTATTGGTGTCAGTGAAAGGGGATCCAATGCCTGTCAGCCTGGGATGACATGCTCAACAAGACATGAGGCTTTGTTAGGGATGGCTTTCACCTGTCACCTGTGGCCTTTTAGATATTGCCAAAGGTTCTTGTCACCACCATAGTGCCTTTTTTAGATAAGGCTCAAAAGACAAACCCACCTCCATAAGTATCACAAGGGATAAGAAACTAGAAGTAATGCTACTCAATGCCAGAAGTCTAAACTGCAAGAAGCACGCACTCCAAACTCTCCACAGCATGGAGAATGTTGATATCTGTGCAGTAACAGAAACCTGGTTCAAGGCTTCCAAGAGCACCCTAGTACTAACAGGTTACACCATGCTATACAGCCACAAAACATTGAACAAACTACAAAAGGAGGGTGAGTATCAATATTTGTCAAAGATACCCACACCCCCAGGTTGGTGGCACAGCATGAAACATCAGAGACTATCCATGTGCAACTAACAGTGGGTAAAACCGCCTTCCAGTTCATTGACACACTTGGAACCACACTTGACTGACTGGAGAATACATGAAAATATGAAGGTCTCCCCAAACACCATTATATTAGGCGACTTCAACTACCCAAACATAGACTGGGAGCATTACCCTAGCTGCAACACCCTAGCCCAAAGGTTCCTAGAATTTATAAACTCAAATGCTATGGAACAACTTGCTACCACTCCCACAAGAGGGGAAAACATACTGGACCTGATCATCACCAACATGGGAACTCTATGCCCAAGACCAGAAGTGTATCCCTCACTGGTAAGATCAGACAATAGAGTAATCTCACTGGATATTCACATCCCGACCCCAGCCCATGGCCAGAAAATCACACTGAAAAATTACACTAAAGTAAATGTCACACTCCTCAAAACCAAGGTGGAATCCTTCACAGTCCCTGTGCCTGTGGAAAATACGGCCCAGACCTCAGAACCCATTATAAACGCATTCTATGAACACCTTCAGGAATCCAGGGATCATGCAATCCCAAATAAAACCAAGATCCAATCCTCCAAAGGCAGGCATCCTGTCTTGTGGACCCCAGCCATAAAAAAACATACAATACAAGGAGGAAGCTACTATATGATATGCAAAATCCCAAAAAGGGAAGGCATCACATAAAATCTATGGCCACACATAAAATCATCTAAGGCCATCATTGAGATAAAAATTGTACAGGACACTAAGGATAATCACAAGGCTTTCTTTAGTTATGGTAGGAACCTAGGTGGGAATTCCCAGATATGCTCAGAATTAGTCCAAAATGACAAACAATACACCAAACCCACAGACATGGCCAACATCTGAGCTGACAGGTTCAGTGCAAACTTCTCTCCCCCTCCCCACCAAAAGGGCAAATATCTATCCCAGCAGAGTGCTGGCCCCCTGACATCTCAGATTCCCAAGTAATAGCCAGCCTCTCCAAAGCAAGTTGCACAGCATCAATGGGACCAGACAGTGTCCTGGGCTGTGTCCAACATGAACCCCAAGAAAAATTGAACACAAACAAAAAAAACACTGTTCATTCCCAGCCTTACCACAGGATATGTACCCAAAGAGCAGTGTACAGCAACAGTGGTCCCTCTCCACAAAGGTGGTGCCTCAATGGATACTGCAGACTATTGGACCAGAAGCCTGACTAGCTTGGTCTGCAAAGCTATGGAAAGGATCATCATGGACCTCAGGAATAAATATATTGGGGACCTGCAGACACTGGATCCTACCCAGTTTGGCTTTGTAAAGGGCAGATCCTACCTCTTAAACCTGGTTGAGTAATTTGAAACAGTCACCAAGGCCATTGACGAGGGGAAGGTGGTCCACACAGCCTACCTGGACCTCGCAAAAACCTTCCATACTATACCCCACTTGGTCATTATAGATAAGCTCACCAGCTTCAATATAAACCCCTATGTCACTAGATGGGTTGCAAACTGGCTCAAGGACAGAACCCACATCGTCAGAAATGCTGGAGCCATGTCAGACCCCAAACCAGCTACAAGTGGCATCCCACAATGCTCAGTCCTGGGACCTCCCTTGTTTGGTATATATTTCTCGGAGGTACAGGCCAACACAGAAGGACTGAGGCTGAACAAGTTTGCAGATGACTGCAAACTGGGTGCCATAATTGACCCTCCAGCTGACACAAGCATCTTACAAAAGGGCCTCATAGAAACAGACAACTGGTGCCAGAGCCATGTCCTCAAGCTAAATGCTAAAAAGTGTATAGTCATCCCCTTTGGCAAAAACTAAGTGCCCACAAATTACCACATAGGTGGTAACCTATTAAGTATGGAAGAAGTGATAAGGGACCTGGGGACCCAAGTTGATAGCAATTCCTCATTTGATAACCACGTGGCCAAAGTGTTTAGAAAAACATTTCATATAGCCCACCTAATCATGAAGGTATTCACATCTAGATCAGGGAAGGTCATCGTGCCTCTTTACTCATCCCTCATCAGGCCCATAATTGAGTACAATGCCCCTTGTGGGATGTACCTTATCAGACACCTGCAGCAGCTGGAAAGACCACAAAAGTACCTCACCAGGAGGATCAAAGGGCTCAAACACATGCCATTTGCTGCCCGGTTAAAGAAACTGCAGCTCCACTCAGTGGCATACCACCTGCCCAGAGGTGATCTGTACCTGATGTATAAAGCCTTGTCCAACCTGGAATTAATGGACATGCTGCACCTTGGAAAATCAGAATCCCATCAAGCTACACGCTCAAGAGACCTGAACCTCAGGACTGAAATAAATAGGACATGCTGGAGTGGCAAATTCATAACCCAGAGGCTCCCTCCACTCTTGAGTAAACTCCCACTCCAGGTTAGCCAGAGTCCCTCATTGACGCTCTTCAAGAGGAATCTGGATGAGTGGATGGGAGATTGTAGGTTTACCCTGGGTATCGCTTCTATGTCACTGTTAGACAGAGGCACAGTATACTAACCTTGAAAAATGTCATGGCAAACTCCACTTAAAATGTGTGTTGAAAGCCAAACACACTCTGGCTGGGATTATAAATGCCCTAGGGCAGATAGCCTAGTATGAACCTATGAACAGAATCACACACACCAACTAGTACAACTGTGGTCAATGTGGAGTAATGTATGGCAATATCCACCCAAGTTGGTGAATACACAGCAATGTTGGACAAGCCTGGTTTAAGTAGGCCATAGCTGAACAAAATGCAACATGCTCATAGTTGCCCAACTGGCCCTCAACCAGTCTGGTCTGCTCAGTAGGAACATTTAATGCAGTGATGGGACTCAAACCCATGATACTGTGCACCATAGTGAAAGTACTGAACCACTACTCCATGACAGTATTGCAATATTCAGCCAGTATGAAAGAATGTTGACAAGTCTTTGCAAACTATCCCATGGAAACCCTGCAGGCACAGCACAATCCCTGTTGAGTTATGACACAAAGGAGTCTGGCAGTAAGAACACAACATGACTTCCAACACACACAGTATAAATGTCAATATTGATCATGTTCACACACAGCCACAAATGTAGTGGACTTCAGATCACAACATATGGAAAGGTCACACTGGGCATGCTCACACACTTGGATAAATGAGACATATGTCAGGCAACAAACCATGGAAAGCCTGAAATGGGCATGCTCACACACTTAGGCCATGTCTGAGTATAGCAGTCGGCCACACATATCTGGCAGTTGTATGTGTTAAGCCAGGAACCTCCCACGATCCAGAAATCTGCCCTGTGCACACAGTTAAATGACAACAGACACATATATTAATATACCGGAACCCTGTCATGATCAAACATGTTACACAGACACACAAGTTGTTCATAGAAACTGGGAAAGCTACAGCAATAAAGACCTGCAAACAGTATCAGCAACAAATATTGTGCATGCCCATCATAAACATAGGTGCAGAGGTCGATGCTAGGCTGTCTGCCCTAGGGAATTCATAACCCTAGGCAGAGTGTATTTGGCATCCGCCTCCCCAGTAGAGTAGCCTACTGTGCCTCTGTAAAGTAGGTCACAGAAGGCACCCTTCAAGGCTAGTTTGCTGTGCCTCTGTCAAGCAGGGACACAGTGGAGATTCCAGGGGTGAATATGCAATTTCCCATCCATGCGGCTGGATTTTGCTGGAAGAGGGTTGGTGAGGGGCTATGTCTAACTTTAATTGGGATTCAATTCCAGAGTGAGGGGAGCCTCTGGGTAATGAATCTGTCCCTGCCGCATGTCCTATTTAGTTTTGTGCTGAGGTTTAAGTCCCTGGAGTGTGTAGCTCTAAGGGTCTTGGATATTATGAGATGGAGCATGTCCATTACTTCTGGGTTTGACATGGCTGTCTATGTCAGGCATAGATTACCTCTGAGCAGGCATTAAGCAACTGAGTAGAGCTGGAGATCCATTAGTTGAGCTGCATAGGACATCTGTGTGTAGCCCATGATCCTCTTGGGGAGGTACTATTGTGGACAGTGTAGTTGCTGCAGGTGTTGGGTAAGGTACACCCCAAAAGGGCCATTGTAGTCAAACATGGGCCTGATGAGTGACTAGTAGAGGGCCACAATGACCTCCCATGATCTACATGCAAACCCCCATGATAAGGATAAGGAGGGCTATATAAAGGTCTTTGCAATGACTCTGTCAATGTGATTAGCAAAGGAGAGGTTACGATCTATGTTGGTCCCCAAATCTGTAAATACATCTTCTGTACTTAATGGATTACCACTTATGTGGTGATTTGTGTGCACCTTGTTTTCCCCAAAGGGGATGACTATGCATGTCTTAGCATTTAGCACGAGGCCATGGCTCTGGCAACAAGCATCCATCTCTGTGAGACCCTTATGGAGGAAGCATGTGTCAGCTGCAGTGTTGCTTATGGACCCCGGTTAGCAGTCATCTGTGACGTTTGTTAGACATAATCCCCCCGTGTTAGTCTGAACCTCAGAGAAGTACATACCGAACAGGACAGGTCCCACAACTGAGCCCAGTGAGACACCAGTTGTACCTGGTCTGGAACTGGACATGGCACCTGCAATTCTGACCATGTGGGTTCCATCCCTGAGGCAGATAGCAACACATCTAGTGATATAGGGGTTGATATTTAAGCTGGTAAGCATATGTATGATGCCTGAGTGGAGTATTGGGTTGCAGGCTTCTGCAAGGTATAGGTAGACTGTGTGAACTACCTTGCCCTCATCCATGTCTTCAGTGACCATTTCAAAGATATGAACTATGTGTAAGAGGCAAGATCTGCCCTTAACAAAGCTGAATTGTGTATGATCGACTGTCTGGAGGCTCACAATGTTTTTGATTATGACTTCCATGATAATACGCTCCATAGCTTTTTCTACCACACTAGTCAGGCTTATGCGGTGATAGTTCCTGTGGTCCATTGTGGCACCACCTTTGTGGAGTGGGAGCACTGTATATGTATACTATTCTCAGGGTACATATCCTGTAGTAAGGCTAAGTTGGAACAGTGACTTAATGTGAGTGTTCAGTTCTACTCAGAGCTCGTGTAGGACACAGCCTGGGACACCGTCCGGTCCCATACATATGCTGTGTTATTTGCTGTGGAGAGGGCACCTGTCACCTGTGCATTTGTGATGTCAGGGAGGTTACATTCATTTGGGATGGGCATCTGTACCCTGGGGGGGTAAGGGGGGGGGGCGTTTGTGCAGACTCTGTCTGCCAGGGTGTAGGCTATGTCCGTAGGTTTGGCATATTTTGTGCTGTTATGCAACAATTCAGAGCATATCTGTGTTGTTTCCACACATATTCCTGACATAACTAAAGAAGGCCTTGTGATTATCTGTAGTGTCTGGTCAATTTCACTGTCAAAATGTGCAAGTGATGATTATATGAGGGATTGAAGTCTTTTGCCAATACTGTTCAGAGATGTCCTCCCTCTGTGGGATATTGCTCTGTTATGTAGTAGCTTCCTCCTTCTGTTGTACAGCTTATATATGTCCGGGGTCAACCAGACAGGTCTCCTGTTTTGGAGGAGTCATGGTTTTATTTGGGATAGCATGATCAATGCATACCTGCAGCTGCTCATACAATGCGTTTGTAAAGGATTCTGCAGATTGGGCTATATTATCCTCCAGCACAGGGCCTTTGAAGTATTCCACCCCAGTCTTCACAAGTGCAAAGTCTGCTTTTGAGAAATTCTTTACAGTGATTTCCTTGGCTGGGGGTGGGGACGGGATATGGATGTCCAGGGAAAGTTGTTTATGGGCTGATCTTAACAAAGAGGGTTCTACCTCTGGTGTGGAACATAGAGTCCCCATGTTGGTGATGATCAGGTCCAATATGTATTCCCCCTTGTGGGTGTGGTGACTGATTGTGCCATAGCACATGGATCCACAAATTGTAGTGGCTGTAGGGTGATGTTGTTGACGGCCTGAGTAGTATCACCAGTCAATATTTGTGTACCTGAAGTCAACCACTATAATGGTGTGTGTGAAGACCTTCATATCCTACACTGTTCCCAGGAAAGCCGGGTGTGGTTCTTGGGTATGGGGGGGGGTCTGAACTACACACCAAACCAAAAGGCGGTTTTGCACAATGGTAGTTGTATATGTATGGCCTGTCATGCTTAGTGCAGTGGTACCAACCAGAGGTGTGTGTATCTGTGATGTATATGGATACACCCCCTACTTGTGTTGTGTGTTACAAGTCCTGTGGTCAAGAAGCATGGTATAGAACATAACCTGGCAGTGCCAGTGTGCATATGTGACCCTGAACTAGGTGTCTGTTAATGCACAGATATTGTTATCCCCCATACTGAGGGATAGTAAAAGATGTACATTCCTCTTTGGAAAGACTGATGATGTCAGCACCCTATAAATACAGCAGGAGAAGGGAAATCACACAGTAACGTGAATAGCGTACTGCGCTAATGCGTCTTTCTCAAGTATCATAACATAGTTAAGTAGGGGTTTGAATCATGCAAATGCTGTGTGTGTGTGTGTGTGTGTGTGTGTGTGTGTGTGTGTGTGTGTGTGTGTGTGTGTGTGTGGGGCGGTGGGGTGTGTATGTATGCAAGTCTCTGTAAAAGGAATGGCCTTTTTGAACACTGGGATAACACACTAAAAGATGTACATTCCTCTTTGGAAAGACTGATGATGTCAGCACCATATAAATACAGCAGGAGAAGGAAAATCATCCAATAATGTGAATAGCGCGCTGCGCTAATGCGTCTCTCTCAAGTATCATGACATAGTCAGGTAGGGGTTTGAATCCTGCAAATGCTGTGTGTGTGGGGCAGTATGTATGGAAGTCTCTGTAAAAGAAATGGACTTTTTTGAAGACTGGGATAACACACTAAAGGATGTACATTCCTCTTTAGAAAGACTGATGATGTCAGCACCCTATAAATATAGCAGGAGAAGGGAAATTATCCAGTAATGCGAATATCGCGCTGTGCTAATGCGTCTCTCTCAAGTATCATAACATAGGTAGGGGTTTGAATTCTACAAATGACATGTATATATTTGTCACACAGTTTGTCAATGTGTTGTGTGCTTTGCTTTTATTATTGTATGACATATTATTATAACAGTAATTTCAATGCACACATCAGGTATGTGTGTGCCACATACAGATATGTACCTGTGACCTTTAATAGTTCCTATGTGTGAAGCCTGCCTCATATGATTACAGTTGTTACCTTTGCCAGCATGTGCCACAGCTTACCAGACCTTAGGCCATACCTGTATGTTGGTGACAATGCAGGCTACTGTAGTGATCTGTGTCCTAGGCCAGCTATGTGACACACACCCATGAAAGCTTTGATAGATTAATATGGGTGAGGGTTCATGTCTGGAGTATATGTCAGACATGTTAAAACACAGCAAAGTCTGTGAGTGATGGACATCCAGTGTAGGTGTATGGCAACTGTTGCCGATATGCATACAGACACCGTCTTGCCTAGGTGATGCACCGAGGGACTTCAGAATACCTTTGGAAATGTGAATATCACAGGATAGACAAGATAACACTTGTCCACATGTACACAGCATTACCCGTTCTACATGATGGGTGCTACCACCTACATGGTACTGTTGGAATACTATGTTAACTACATGCCGATGACAATGCTACAGTTGCGTCACAGCAATACAGCATGGCTTGGACAACAGGTATCTGTCTGTATGATACCCTTGTGGTGGTTAGGTGTGTCATGTGTAGAATGCATTGTAGGCCACTGTATGCATTTGCAGTCATGGATGGACATATCCATAGTGTGTTGACATGTATGTGAAACTGCTATATGCCAAAGAGTATTGTTCCCAGGGATGTGTGGGGCTCAGTAAGAATGGCTAATGGTATAGTGTAGTACTGCAGGGATATCACTGACAGCAGGTTCCTACATCTGTGTATCATTTGAGGAGACAGCATGTAATGACCATGGAATGTCAGACTATGTAGGCTATGTATAGTATCAGAATGCAGACCATTGACATATGGAAACCGTATCACCCACAGCATACTGTCAAACCATGTCATGTTCCATGCTAACCATGTTCACAAATGTACACCTGCAACTCTGTGCTGCAAACATCACACATGTACTGTCCACACCCCAACACATGCAGGCACAGGTACACACAACAGCCATGTGGCACATGTGTAGACAGTACACTTTGGGAATTAACACTGGTCTATACAAAACTACAATGACAATTATAGTTAATGCATCATGCATGCTCAAATATACCCACAACGATATCATTACACTGTACTTTTAACAACATATTATTACTACAGTGCTATGTAGTCACCCTGTGCATCAGCACCATGCTATCCTGTTCCTGCATCAATGTTACAGATGGCAGGAGGTGGCACAGTTTCATCATATGCACAGGGTGTGTACTTGGTTTGCCAGAGTCTGCCATTGACACATCCAGTCGACATGTATGTGTGTGTGTGTGTTAGTGAGGGACAACAGTACAACATGGGGCAATGTTGATGTGATGTGTGTGTGTATGTGTTAGCCCTAGGTGTTAGCATTATGTGTGTGTGTGTGTGTATGCTTGCACACAGTTCCACCACGTGGCTGCCATATACGGGTGTTTGTGGACAGCCACAGACTGTACCTGCCAGGTTATACAGATCACTGTCTCTGGCCACGGACACTGTACCTGTGCCTGGCAGGGGTGCTACGGACAGTATCAGGTACTAAGCCAGACTGGGTACTGTCATCAGAAGCAGTGGGTTGTTGACTGGACACATGTCCCTGCTGGGACTGTCCAGATCCATGTGCACGTGGTCTTCTAGAACGGTGTAATGACAGCACAGACTCAGCATTGCTGGGGCTGGTACTGGCACTATGGGAGCAGCTGCGGGTTTGTTGTCATCCACGACGACTGCCAACTGATGATGTTGCTGGCATATGTCCACGTCGATGCCTCAACCATCCTGGCTCCTGGACATGTAGTTGTGGAAGAGATCTAATGTGTCCCCCCAACGTCTATCAATGACCTTGCTGAAATTACGGATGGCAGCTGCAATGTCACGCATAGTGTCACTCATAGCGGTGCGATGTGCTCTAAACTCCCTCAAGACCCTGTCTGGTGTACCGTTCCATACGTGCCTGTACCTGCATTACAGCCCGGAACAAAGCTGAGGTTGAAAGACCTCTGTGGGCACGTCTGACAGGGGCAGTACGACCACGGATGCTCCCATGAGAACCCCTGGACATCTGCCTGTGTGGTTCCATGTCAGGAATCTGGCCATGGCTGCTGTGAGGGGATGCATGTGCCAATGATACCACACAACCCTGGTCAATGCCCACTGTATGCTGTCCCTCAGCTAAGGACATTGGTGACAATGGATGTATCGGCAGGATGACTGTGCGCATTGATGGGGTTGACTGCTGTGTAGTGTCGATTGGCTGACCAACAACAGACCCTGTCACACCTCCCTGTGCCATTACACATGTATCATCATTATCACTATCCCCAGCAGTGGCTTCAGGTTCCCTGCTGCACTCCACAAGAGCAACATCAGAACCTGTGAGAGGAAGAGAGGAAACACAGTTTACAAATTACAAATGTGTACATGATGTTAGCACACATGCACACATGCACACATGCAAGCATGCACACAGGTGCACATGCACACATGCACACAGGCGCACATGCACACAGGCACACATGCACACATGCACACATGGACATGCACACAGGTGCACATGCACACAGGTACACATGCACACAGGCGCACATGCACACATGCACACAGGCACACATGCACACAGGCGTACATGCACACATGCACACAGGTGCACATGCAAACATGCACACAGGTGCACATGCACACATGCACACAGGTGCACATGCACACATGCACACATGCACACATGCAAACAGGCACACAGGCACACTCCTCAGTACAGCAGATACAAACACAGACACACCTGCAATCCAATACATACACAATACTGTTTGAGGGTGGGTGACAGTATCACAAGGAAAAACATCACTGCACACGTATCAGCATGCAGATTATGTGTTGCACAGGAACATGCAGTGCAAGTGTAGACAGCCCTTGTTAATAACAGTATACGTGTACTTGATGGTTGTGTGTAGTTGTTCAGTGATTGTCTCCACCCTGGGACACAATGTGTACAAGGACATAATGTTGTGCAAGTGTTACAAGCTGTGGGTGCATATATTTGCACACACACACACACACACACACACACACACACACACACACACACACACACACACACACACACACACACACAACACATGACGGTGCTACGCAATAACTGTTATGTGTACTTTTGGGGTCAGTGGAACTGGATGTGGTGTAGTAACGTGAGCCATGATCAACATGCATCTTGTGGTCAGTCAACAATAATAATGTGTGCCAGACAGGCAGCTAGCATGCTGTACCTGAATTGCAGTAACATGACTACATCCACAATTTCACAGCCAATTGTTACATGGGTGTGTAAGGTGGCCAATAGTGAGCATTGCCTAACATGAATGTATTATTTGTTCAAGACTGTCACTCAAAGACATGGTAGGCCTCTACCCCTCAGGTATATTATGTGTGCTGCATAGAGGATAAGTGGGATACTGAAGGCTGGCCATACAGCAGGTGTCATAATTGGACATGTGTAGCAGGCTAAGGTATAGTGTCTATGCCAAACATGTGTGTGTTGTGTACATGTGTATCAGATATGCCTATACAATGTCCAGTACTGTGTTGCTACACATGTGTGGCAACACAGTACTGGACATTGTATCAGATATGCCTATACAATGTCCAGTACTGTGTTGCCACACATGTGTGTCATGATCTGTGTATTGCATGTGAGTGAGGCAGCTACTGAGAATAATGGGATATACATAATCTCACAGCAAACATGCACAGCATGCATTATGCGTAGGTGTTACATGTGCACACACTACACCTCCATATGACATGCACATGTCATTAGCAATAGTATTGTTATTACACACTCACCAGCATGGATTGGCTGCCTTGCTGTCAATCCAGAGGGACCTGCAAAAATATGACAGTGATTACCAGTGGCCACAACTGTACCATTGATACTGTGATTATGATAAAGTACAGTAGTAAAACAGGTGGCTTTCACAGGTGTACAGATTATGCTCAGAATATCAATCTTGCAGAAGAATAGGCAGGTTAACAGCTACACACACACAGTACATATCTCACACACGCATAAACTACCAGTACAGAGACCAGTCAACTACAGATATGGCATGTTACCTGCACACTCCATTTCAACATGCTGGGTGCCTCCAGCCTCCATGATGACACATGTTTGTGGATGTGGTTGTTGTTGGCCTGGAGCCACAACACTTAGGAGGTGCTCCTCCACACTGGTGAGGGGGGGTGGATAGGTACCCCACCACCTGTGGCAAGCTGTTGTCTGTGGATATCAGATGCATGCTGCCGGACATGTCTAATTAAATCACTGCAGTGATGGTGTACCTGCTCATATGTCCAGTTATGCATGCCTATCTCATTTACCCAATGGACAAGTTCTTGCCACAGTGCAGCCCTCTCATGCTGGTTCTGG